>NW_016812914.1:656635-662304 GCF_001698545.2 Rhinopithecus bieti | reverse complement strand
GATGAAACCCCGTCTCTACTAAAAAATACAAAAAGCTAGCCGGGCGAGGTGGCGGGCGCCTGTAGTCCCAGCTACTCGGGAGGCTGAGGCAGGAGAATAGCGTAAACCCGGAGGCGGAGCTTGCAGTGAGCTGAGATCCGGCCACTGCACTCCAGCCCGGGCGACAGAGCGAGACTCCGTCTCAAAATAAATAAATAAAAATAAATAAAATAAAAAATAAAATAAAAAAAAAGGTCTCAAGAAAGCCTCACTTAAGAAACAAAGACTTGAAGGAAGAAAGAGGGGAACCACGAGAAGATCTGGGGGAATTGTGCTCCAGGAAGAGGGAATGGCCCATGTAAAGGTGCAGAGCTGGCACTGGACTAGCGGCACATAAGGCACAGTGAGGAAGTGAGGACTCAGAGACCCAGTAAAGGAAAATATTGATATGTGCTGCAGCAGGTCCTCCTCCTTCCATTAATAAGGCAGCCATCTCCTGCCTTGTTTATTGGGCCCTTGCTCAGGCACCTGCCCAATACCCATGGGACATAAAGACATCCAAAATCCTGCCCCTGCTCGTGCCGAGACAGGTTACGGGGTCAGGCAAAGAAGGGGGAAAGCTGGGCTGTATACATGAAAATGGACTTCTCTACTGCAGGACTTATCAGGGCCTTTAACGGACTGCTATGAATACCCAGGGTGGTGGGGAGAGCAGTGTATGCAGTGGGTTCTGCTTAGCAAACACAGCTCTAATACAATGTCCCTGAGAGAGGAGGGAAATGCCCTGCTGGCTAAAAGAAGGGAGGGAGAGATCACGGGAGGCTGCCTGGAGGAGGTGGCATTAGAGCTAGATACTGGAGGATGCAGACAAGGTGGGCAAAGGGAATAGTGTGGACAAGGACAGGCACTGTGTCCAGCTGGGAGGCCTGAAAGGTGGGGTACACAGTCAGTGGTGTGGCTACAAGGGTCCCCAAGGAGAGGATAGGTGTGGGGACTGGGATGGAGGCCACAGAAGCCCGCTGATTGCTCCTAAAAACCCAGAGCTTGTTCCGTCCAATCCACTCCCCGAGTCTTTCTCTGGGCCGTGCCCTCTGCCCGATGTACCCTCCCCTCACATCTTCACAGCAGTCTCTTTTTCTTAATTCAGCTCCATTTTGGCTGGAAAAAAAAAGCCAGCCCCTTGGGGATGATGGAAAGGATAATGGAGGGGCTAGAAGGGGAAACTGAGTCAGGGCCACCAACAGAAAGGTGGCTTCCTGGTGCAGTGGGGGAAGACAGGTGTACCACCCTGAAATAACCACCAAGCCGGGGCGATCAGAGCCCGGAAGGCGGAAGCACAGGGGACGAGGGGGCCCAGAAGGATCAAGATTGTGGGATAAGGCAATCAGGGAAGGCTTTCTAAGGGAGGTGTATCTTGAGCTGAGACCTAAAGGCAGAGGAGGAGCCAACCAGCAGGAGAAGGGGTATTCTGGCAGAGGGAACAGCCCAAGTAAAGGCTGAGAGGGCAAAGGGGTCAGAGGTGGCTGTTAACTGTTTCTGTCTGGTGGGGGACAGGAAGTAAGTGACAAAGGAGGCGGGGGCGGGGGGCCACGCTGGGCCCTGGACACCCGCCTGAGCGGCCCTCACACCTGTCTCACTGTTCCTGCTGCCTGGTGTACCCTCTGCCTGCCCTTGGGAGCTCAAGGACTCTGGATGCATGCTCTGGTGCCAGTGGGGGCAAAGGGGCCGTGGGTGGGGGGTGGGTGGGTCACATACCTGCTCCCTTGGTCACAACCACCTTGGGTTTGCTGCGAGCGCCATCGCCCTTCATGGTGTAGGCGGCTACCGTGATGGAGTACGCGGTCTCAGGCTGCAGGTTTGTGATGACCATCTCCTGCGGGCAGGGCGAGGGGTCAGCACCATGGCTGGGGCTGGGAGCAGCCCTGCCCACCCCCACTCCCTGTGCTGAGATCAAGCAAGGAGGATGCAGGGCCCGAATCATGGGCGGAGACGTGCACACAAGCTCATGCAGAGACCAAGACACGTGGCATGGCCATGCTCAGAGGGTACATGCAACAACCCAGCCCACTGTCGCTTGCCAGGACCAACTGGGTCCTCTCTGCTCTGTTCCCCTCACTCCCGCCATCACCCGACAGTCTGTCCTCCCCACAGCAGCCAGAGGGCGCCTGTGAGCACTGGAGTCAGGGCCTGTCCCTGCTCTCCCCACAGCCCTCCATGGCCCCCACCCCTTTTGGGGTCAAAGCCCAAGTCTTCCCTGTGGCCCCAAAGGGTTCTCCTTGCTGTTCCTCCAATGCACCAGGCACAGCCTGCCTCAGGCCCATTGGCACTGGCCTTCCCCTCTGCCTCTACACCCACTGGTGTGCTGGAGGTATCCTGTACCAACTGGTTAAATTTTCAGGAATTTTGTGAGCCACTTATGAAACAGAGCTGTTATTAAAAATTAAACTGTATAAGGCCGGGTGCAGTGGCTGACGCCTGTAATTCCAGCACTTTGGGAGGCCAAGGCAGGAGGATCACTTGAGGTTAGGAGTTTGAGACCAGCCTAGCCGACATGGTGAAACCTCATCTCTACTAAAAATACCAAAAAAAAAAAAAAAAAAAAAAAAAAAAAAAAAAAGCCAGGCGTGGTGGCCCATGCCTGTAGTCCCAGCTACTCAGGTGGCTGAGGCAGGAGGATCATTTGAACCCAGGAGTTGGAGATTGCAGTGAGCCAACATGGTGCCACTGTACTCTAGTCTGGGTGACAGAGCGAGACTCTGTCTCAAAAATAAACAAACTGTGTAAACTTACAATCAACTAAGTTATACTGAAAGCAAAAGCAATAAATACAGCAAACCCACCCTTTCTAGTTATTGCAATATGGTTTCTGTTATCTCTTTGGGTATCTGTATGGTTACTGCTTTGAGATCATCTCATCTATTGCATCTGTAGAGTAGAAATACACGATGATGAGCTACGCACCTCCCAGGTAGCTTGAAATTGACATGGTGGGAAGTATTTACACCACGGAAATGGTCAAATGCTATAAAATAGGACTGCCCCCTTCTGCCCACCCAGAGAGCTGATTTTTACTTTTCTCTCTTATTGAGACAGGGTCTCACTCTGTGGCCCAGGCTGGAGTGCAGTGTGTAATCATAGCTCACTACAGCCTCGACCTCCTGGGTGCAAGTGATCCTCCTGCCTCAGCCTCCCAAGTAGCTGGGAATACAGACGTGCACCACCACACGCCTGGCTAATGATTATATTTTTTGTAAAGATGGGATCTTGCCATATTGCCCAGGCTGGTCTTAAATTCCCACCTGCTTCTGCCTCCCAAAGTGCTGGGATTACAGGCATGAGCCACTGTGACTGGCTGAGAGCTGATTTTTAAACATTTATCTCACCGTCTAAAACCCCATCCCCACCACAGCTATAACCATTTTTTGTTTTTGTTTTTTGAGATAGAATTTTGCTCTTGTTGCCCAGGCTGGAGTGCAATGGCATGGTCTCGGCTCACTGCAATCTCTGCCTCCTCGGTTCAAGCAATTATCCTGCCTCAGGCTCCCAAGTAGCTGGGATTACAGGCACGTGCCACCACGCCTGGCTAATTTTGCATTTTTAGTAGAGACAGGGTTTTACCATGTTGGTCAGGCTGGTCTCGAACTCCTGACCTCAGCTGATCTGCCCGCCTCAGCCTCCTGAAGTGCCGGGATTACAGGCGTGAGCCACTGTGCCCAGTCGATGTGTGTTTTGTTCTGATTTAACATCCCTCTCACTAGAGTATGACTGTTAGAGAGGAGGGGCTCTTGTCACTACCACATCCTCGGCATCTAGCATATAGTAGGTGCTCAATAAATGACTACTCGTCCAATGAATGACAGCACAGAACACTTCTGGGCACACGGACTTGTATAACACCTGCGCACATGCTCACAGCATCGTGTGTTCCCGTGTCTGCAAGCACACAACCCCCTTAGCACAGGCCGGCATGCCTGGGAACTGTAGGGCGGACCCAGGCCAGGGGGACAAGGAGGGGTGATGGGGATGCACAAACAGGGTCTCCTGCCCCTGAGCCTCACAGTCCATCCCTCCCAGGGTCTCTGCGGGAAGAGCAGGGCTGGAGCCCAGGTAGGAACATTCCCTCTAGATCCAGTGTGGGTGAGACATGGGAGGCATCGGAGCATGTGGGACCAGTGCCTGTTTGGTTATTAGAGACGGGGTCAGCCAGGCCCAGTGGCTCGCGCCTGTAATCCCAGCTACTTGGGAGGCTGAGGCAGGAGGGCAGCTTGAACCCAGGAGGTGGAGGTTGCAGTGAGCCGAGATGGCGCCGCTGCACTCCAGCCTGGGCAATAGAGTGAGACTACACCTCAAAAAAAAAAAAAAAAAAAAAAAAAGGCAGGATCTCCCTCTGTTGACCAGGCCGGACTGCAGTGGCGCCATTTTGGCTCCCTGCAATCTCCGCCTCCCGGGTTCAAATGATTCTCCTGCCTCAGCCTCCTGAGTAGCTGGAATTACAGGCACCCACCACCACACCAGGCTAATGTTTTCTATTATTAGTAGAGATGGGGTTTTGCCCTGTTGGCCCAGCTGGTCTTGAACTCCTGACCTCAGGTGATCTACCTGCCTCGACCTCCCAAAGTGCTGGGATTACAGGCATGAGCTACCATGCCCGGCCAAAGGACCAGTGCCAATTTAATATCAGACTTGGGGTTCTCAGCAGAGGCTGGTGCTCCCATTTTAGGGGCAGGGAGATAGCCCAGAGAGAGGCAGCAACTTGCCCAAAGTCACACAGCAATTCCTCTCTGGTTTAAAGCATTGTGGGGTTGTAACCAGGGTATCATAGACATCCTTCCCCACTCTGGCCCTGCTGACAACCTCTTATCACCCGGGGGCCAGAATGAAGAGGACAATATGTCCAGAGAGAGGCATTTCCAGGTCAGATAGGGCTGAAATGAGTGACATTAAAGGCTGGGGCTGGGTCTAACAGGAGAGGAGACATACTCACAGGAGGAATGACTAAGGGCAGGGGAAGGACCCAGGAGGCCTGATCCCCGCCAACGGCAGGAGCCATCAGGGTGAGAGGGTTTCAGGGATGCCCCTCAGGTCCTGGTGCTCAAGCCACCCCTTGGGTCTGCACCCTGGGGCGCACGGTGGTCAGAGTATCCCATTTCCCTGGGGCAAACACCAAGGCTGGGCGCTCCAAGAGGTAATGGGGGCGCGAAGGGCGCACGGGAGGGCCCAGAGGAGGAGACCCTTTTACTATTGATAATAAGGGACGAGCAGGAGTCACAGCACAGCACGGCCCGCGGGAAGCGCACAGTAGTGGGTGGGTGGCCAAGCGCGCTACTTACATATTCGGCCGTGTCATCCGTCTCCCACTGAGCGCGGGAGGAGGCGGCAGGGGAGAGAGGAGGGAGGTGAGCGGGGGAGGCCAGAGATGGAGAAAGAGATGGAGAAAGAGAAGCAAAGGTGGGGGGAGCGCGGGGAGCGCAGGGGCCCGCCCCGCCCGGAGCCCGTTCCCGGCCCCCCGCCCACCTGGGCATCGGCCAACATGACGTCCTTGATGCGCGGCGGCCCGCGGGCCTCGGCGCCCTCCATGCGCACGTAGTGGACCTGGTAGCCGCGGATCTGGCCGTGCTGCCGGCCGGGCGCGGGCGAGCGCCACAGCACGCGGATGGCCGTGGCGTTGAGCGCCTCCGCCTCCACCTTCC
>NW_016812914.1:653640-655574 GCF_001698545.2 Rhinopithecus bieti | reverse complement strand
GGAGGGGAGGGGAGGGGCGGGCGGGACCGTTACCAGGGCGCCCGGCCCTGCCCCGGGCAGTGCCACTGTCCGATTCCAGGATGCCGAGTGGCTGCCGGTGAATAACTGGGCGCTCTTAGCGCTCACCACCGGGCGGGAGGACATGGCCTCCTTCATACCCCCCACAGCCCTAGGAGGGGCCCCTGAGGGTGCGCCCCATGGACCCAGGCTGCCCCCCAGAGTCTAAACCACCTTCCCAGGGCCTCCAGACACCCTCTTCTTCGCCCTACACTGCTTCCATCCTCATCATAACCCTGCAAGATTGGGAGTCCTGCCATTCTCATTTTACATTTGGGGAAACTGAATCCCAGAAATTCGATTCTGTGATCACAGCCTTAGCAAGAGGCGAAGCCAGGATTTGCACCAGGCGGTCCAGCTGTATGCTCCTAAATACCCAAGCAGGCAGGTGGCCCACTTGGCACTCAGGATCTTTTTCAGCCACCCCAGGGTTTGGCAAAAAGAAGATCTGTTTCATTTCTTTTCTGGGCTTAGGACATAATGGGGCTGTCCAACGAAAGTTTCAGGCAAATGACTCAGAAAAAAAAAACCAGGTTCCCAGGACCAAGAGGCTGCAGTTCTTTGAGACAGGCTCTCTTACTCTGTCACCTAGGCTGGAAGGCACTGGCAGGATCACAGCTCACTGCAGCCTTGAACTCCTGGGCTTAAGCGATCCTCTCACCTCAGCCTCCCAAGTAGCTACAATTACAAGCCTGTGCCACCATACTCAGCTAATATTTTTTGTAGAGATGGGGTCTTACTCTGTCACCCAGCCTGGAGTGGAGGGGTATGATCATAGCTCACTGCAGCCTCGAACTGCTATGCTCAGCAGTCCCCCCACCTCAGCTTCTTGAGTAGCTGGGACTACAGGTGCATGCCACCATGCTTGGCTATGTTTAAAAAAATTTTTTTTGGAGGAACGGGGTCTCACTATGTTGCCTAGGCTGGTCTCAAACTCCAAGACTCATGATCCTCCTGCCTTGGCATCTCCGAGTGCTGGGGTTACAGGCATGAGCCACTGTGCTTGGCTGAGAAGTTGCCATTTTATTGGGAAAGGTGTCTGTCATTTCTCTCCATGATCTAGGCTTCGACCATGTGAGTCCAAGCTAGGACCACTGCCTTGCTTTCCAGCTTCAAACTTGCTGACTTGAAATGGGCCAGGCCGGGAACATTTACACCACGGAAATTGGCCAATGCTACACAAACTGGTCTCTATCCACCTGGGGAGCTGGTTAACCATGGTTGTTGCAGGTGCTGTTTGCTGCTTCCTCCACCCCATTTCCAAAGGTTTCCACTGTTCCACCAAAATAGAGGGCAGCCAGCGAAACTGTCCAGGCTCAAGGCTCTGGGAGCAGATGCTGCAGAGCTAAGTCTGCCCACGTCTAGAATCGCCAATTCCAAGGTCAAGGAGCCCCGGGTTTCTTGGGGAGGCTGCTTGCTTCCCGGCTTCCTCCGAGTGAGGCTTCTGCCCTTTGACCACCAGCCCAGGTTTCCAGATGGAAGGCTTCGAGGCAGGGGGCCGGGCTGGGGCCTGCGGGGGGTCCCGGGCCTGGGGCAGGTACTTACCATCCTCGTCGGTGCGGACGACCACGGGCGAGCTCTCGGGCCCTGGTCCCACCTCTGTGTGAGCGACAGTCGTGATGCGGTACTGGGTCCACTTCTCCAAGGCCTCCAGCAGGATCTGAGTGGTGGTCGGGGGGATGCCGTTCACCTCCTTGGGTTCCGGGTCCTCTGAGCCCAGCGGTCGGTAGCGGACGCTGTAGCCCACCAGGGCCCCGTTGTGCGTTTCCGGCGGCGGCGGGCGCCAACTTACCAAAATGGCCGTGGAGCGCACGCTGACACATTTAACGTCTTGAGGGGGGGCTGACGGTTCTATTGGAGGGGGGGAGAACGTAGGG
>NW_016812914.1:634579-651498 GCF_001698545.2 Rhinopithecus bieti | reverse complement strand
AGTGGCAACAGAAGCTCCATTTATTAAGCACCTACTATGTGCCAGGCACCATGCCAAGGGGAGCGGCAGCAGAAGCTCCATTTATTAAGCACCTACTATGTGCCAGGCACCATGCCAAGGGGAGCAGCAACAGAAGCTCCAATTATTACGCACCTACTATGTGTTAAGCATTGTGCTAAGGGCTTCACAGAATGATAACAAAATAATCTATGTCGAGCACCTATGTGCCAGGCACTGTGGCAAGGGGAACAGCAACAGAAGTTCTATTTATTAGGCACCTACTATGTGCCAGCACCAAGGACTTCACAAAATAGTAAAAACATTTACTGAACACCTACTATATGTCCTGCGCACCATGCCAAAGGGAACAGCAACAGAAGCTCCATTTATTAACTACCTACTATGTTCCAGGCACCGTGCCAAGGGGAACGGCAACAAGCTCCATTTATTAGATACCTATTATGTGCCAGCACCAAGGGCTTCACAAAATAATAGAGCATCTATTTACTGAATACCTACTACATGCCACGCATCATGCTAAGGGGAACAGCAACAGAAGCTCCACGTATCAGGCACCTATACTGTGTGTCAAGCATTGTGCCAAGGGCTTCATAGTATGAAGAGCAGCAAAAGAATCGTGGCTGGGCGCAGTGGCTCACGCCTGTAATCCCAGCACTTTGAGAGGCCGAGGTGGGTGGACCACGAAGTCAGGAGTTCGAGATCAGCCTGGTCAATATGGTGAAACCCCATCTCTACTAAAGATACAAAAAACTAGCTGGGCATGGTGGCGGGAGCCTGTAATCCCAGCTACTCAGGAGGCTAAGGCAGGAGAATCACTTGAACCCAGGAGGCAGAGGTTGCAGTGAGCCAAGATCGTGTCACTGCACTCCAGCCTGAGCAACAGGGCAAGACTCCATCTCCCCCCAAAAAACCACAAAACTCTATGTCACACTTACTATGTGCCAGGCAACAGCAATAGGAGCCCCATTAGGTACCTACCATGTGCCAGGCATCATGCTAAGGGCTTCATACAATAACAGCAAATGCACTTATTTATGGCTACCTACTGTAGGTCAGACATGGCGCCAAGGGCTTCATAATAATTTACAGAAAATATGGTAAAATTTTTCTTATAGTAAAAGCATTTATTTACTGAATACTTGTGCTACCAGGGACCTAAAGCCCATCCCAAAGGCTTACTTCAACTAGGGTCATCCAATTGGCCTCACTTGAAAATAATGCCCATGTCTTGAGCACCTACTGCGTGCTAGATAGAATGTCAAGGGCATTATCAAGTAATACTAAAAGTGCCTGTTTATTGGACACCTACTGGTGTCAGGTACCAGGCTCAGGACTTCATAGCTCATATTGAGCACCTACTGCGTGCCAAAATCTTTAAAGATCACAGCACTCCTGTGTTTAGTCCCAACTGTGCACCTGGCACCACACTAAATCCACTACTGAGCCCATCAACAGCAAGTCTCATTTATTGAGCTCTACCATGGACTGGGTATGGTAATAGCTCTCTGAAGAGAAAAACGGCAGTTGTCATTTAAGCAGCACCTACTATGTGCCAGGTACCGTGCTAAAGGCTCTCAGAAAACAGTAGTCCCTGCATATTAAGCCCCTACTGTGTGCCAGGCACTGTGCTAAGGGCTTTATCAGAAAAGTTAATAGTCCCCATGTATTAAGCCCCTACTGCGCACCAGGCACTGTATTAAAGGCTTCATCAGAAAACAGTTAATTGTCCCCATGTATTAAGCTCCTACTGTGCACCAGGCACTGTGTTGAAGACTTCATCAGAAAACAGTAGTTGTCACCACATATTAAGCACCTACTGTGTGCCAGGTACTGTGCTGGGGCTTATTGAAAAACAGTAAGTTTCCATACATTAAGCACCTACTATGTATTAGGCAACTCTACTAAGGACCTTATGCAATGTTAATAATTTTCATTTCTTAAGCACCTACTGTGTGCCAAGCATTGTGCTAAGGGCTTTATTGGATAACTGTAATAGCACCTGGCATATTAAACATCTACCATGTGCCAGGCATTGCACTAAATACCTTATAGAAAAATAGTAATATTTCTTATTTATTCATCACCTACTATTTGCACACACTGTGCCAAGGGCTTTGCAAATAAGTGAATGTTTTCAGTAAAAACTGTAACCAGCTCTATCCTACACCCTTTCAAAGTGATAATAGTGCCCATCTGAACACCTACTATGTGCCTCACACTTAGGCTGCCTCTTTATAGCAAGTGCCACTTATTAAGCACTTACTGTATGCCAGGCATTGTGCCAAGAGGTTTGCAGAACAGTAATTGTTGCCACCCATGTTTTGAGTACCTACTGTGCGCCTGACACTAGGCTAAGCTTGATATAAACTGCTAACAGCTTCCATTTACTGAGTGCCAACTAGGTGCCCAGCACTGTGCCAATCCATATGTAGATTAAAACAGCGGCTGCATTAGTGGGGCACCTACTGTGTGCCAGGCAGTATATTAAGGTCTTTGCTAAATTACAGTGAGGGTTCCCACATATTAAAGGGAAATGACTCTGTGTTAAAGGCGCATGAATCAGTAAGTATGTGTTGCATGCCTACTATGGCCAGATGCTGTGCTGAGGGCATTAGTGACGATAAGCTTCATTCTCTGCACGTCTACTGCAGGTGCAGCACCCTAAGACCACGTTGCATGCATTATCTCATTTAATGCATGCACTATCTCATTTAATTCTCACAACCCCTCAGGGTGGTCAGAACTCTCAGTCCCCACCTGCCACCCCATGTCAACAGTGGGGAAACCAGATTCCAAAGTCTTTGTCTGTTAGGCTTTCTGCAGTCATTGGCTGTGTACCGACTGTGACCAGATCCCATCCTGGAAGCTTTTCATTATTTTGTATATCACCTCTCAATCTTGCCAAAAACCCAGAAGTACAACCCATTTTACAGGTGAGGAAACTGAGGCTCAGAAACAGTAAGCTACCTGCCCAGGGGCAAGAAGTTTATGAGGTGGCAGAGCCAGGATTGGAACCCAGACTTGGCCGTGGTTCACAGGCTGTCTTGGTTTGAGGTTGGGAGCTCAGATCTCAGCCTTGTGCTGGTTGGGTATGGCGGGAGCCACATTCTCCCAAGTGCCCATGAGTTTAGAATCTATGTCTCCCGGAGGGAGGCCCAGAGAGATTACTGGCCTTGCTTGTGGCAAGAGCATTAGAAATCCTCACCCTCAGAGCAGCTTGCTTGGTGGCCGAGCATGTGTTTACTGAGTACTTACTACGGACACTATCCTGCCAGCATCTGGAACCCAGAGATGAATCCTGTCCTCAAAGACACTGGGCTGCCAGAGACTGCAGAGGGCCCCCCAACAGCTTACTTCAACGAGAGAGACCCTCTGGCCTCACGTAAAGCAAAACATTAGAGGCCCCTTCTCCAAAACTAGACAAAGGGAACCCTTCCCCATTTCTTGACCAGCCACACCAACCAAAGGTGCCCGGGGGGGAGTCAGGCAGGGAGCAGGGAAAAAACAAAACAAAATAAAACAAAAAAACAATCAAGGAATGTGTCGGAAGGAATGGATTTGCTGAGAAAGGGGGAGAAAAAATAAAACCGAAACCATAATAAAATAAGAAACAACAGTGATGGTGATGATGATGAGAAAAACCATAATAAAAGAAAGAAGACGCCTTCCAGAAAACGCCCAGTCTCGTTACCTACCTTCCACTCTTCAACTGCTAACTTATAAGACTTTCTTACGAGAGGGAACGGCCGAGTGCTGGGCTACAAGGCCAGACCGAACTCTGGGTGGGCCTCAGGATGCCAGCGGCCCCCACAGCCCTGCTCCAGCCCCCAGCGTGCACACGCTGAGGTTCCAGACTGGAGGCAGGAAGGTGGCACGGTGTCTGCGGAGACCCACGGCTGAGTGGTCTGACCTGCACCTACCCTGTGTTCAGCCTAAGGAGCCCGCAGTCCCTGGGGGGATGGATACGCCTGGCCCTGAGTCTTTGCTGTTGGTTCTCCTGGGCCCCACCCGTCTTGGGGCAAGAAGCGGGGAGTCCCTTCTCCCCAACTCCCTGTCCTGGGCCGCCCCAGAGGTTCGCGTGGCTGGGCCGAAGCCGCTTTCTAGGTGACCATGGAGGTCACGTCCTTCACAATCCGGCCCAACCTGCGTGACATCTTGGGAAGGCACACGTGCAGAGACGTGGATGTGCGTGCGTGGGCAGCGTGGCATGGTGGTGGCACGTGGTTTGGGAGAATTTCTGGGGCCGAATTTGGGCCGTGGACTGTCCGTTCAGCCCAGAGCGGCTGGGGCAGGTTGGGGGCACGCAGGGTGGGCCGTTTTTGTGAACCTGCTTGAGACCAGCGTGTACTCACCTTCAGGACACCTCAGCCGGTCTCTCAGGTGGCTGCCCAAGCCACAGGCCACCCTCACTGACTCCACCTCACACAGACGCGCCCAGACGCCTTGGAGCCGCCGGGTGCTCAGCTCGGCTCGGTTTGTGGGGAGCAGGAAGGAGGGAAGGGGACCGACGGGGGCAGGGGGGTTGTGTCTCCGAGGCACCCCACCCTCCCCAATCCCAGCGGCTCAGATGCCCCAGCTGGAGTTCATGTTAATCCCTCGACTGACCCGAGATGCCCTTGTGTACACACACCCGGGGCGGGTCTTGAAGGTATGACCATCGTCACTGATTCCGGAAGAAAGCCTGGGGTGGCTACGTCGTGACTGACTGGGTGAGGGGAGGGAAGGGGGGAAGCAGAGGGAGGCCACGACAGGGAGCCCACGCTGGTGGAGGCCACACCAGTGGAGGCCACGCTGGGCTGAGCTGGGCTGAGTGGAGCCAGGGAGGTGGGTGAGGTGGGGAGACGGCAGACGTGGCCTGTCCAGCCCCGAGCTTGGAGAAGTCAGGGAGACAGGGTGGCAGTGACCCATAGCCACCTGCCAGGTGAAGGGTGAGTCGCTCGAAACAGGGAGGCCGGGCCAGCACAGCAGAGAACTCCAGAGATTTGAGTCCCGAGTAGGGGCCCGTATGCCCCCACGGAACCTGGCATCAGCTCCGATTCCACCCCCTCCCCACCCCCTGGGAACTGGGACCTCATCCTGGGGTTTGAGAGCCAAGGCTCCCTGCCCAGGGGAGGAAGGTGGGTTTGTCTCTGTGTCCTTTGCTGTCTCTGAGAATGATGGGGTGCAAGCTGTGACCACAGCCTCACAGTACCCCTCAAAATGCCTGGGAAATGGGCACAACATGGCCCTTCCATCAGCCCCCCACTCCAGGATGGAGAGGAGAAAGAAGGCGCGGCCCCAGAACCTATCCTAGACCAGGGCCAAGATCAGCCACTTCTCCTTGACCCCGAGTCTCAACCCAGGTCACCAGGCCCAGGGGCACAGACAACCCTGTGCTGAGACCCTCGCTGTGCTGATGGGGAAACTGAGGCACAGCATGGGTATATGGATCCCAGGTTGGGGAGCAAAGCGGAGACAGGCCCGGAGGCGCCCCCCACCCACTGCAGTAGGCCCCGCCTGGGTCCATCCGCCAAGGGGCTGTCTGCGGCCAGGCCGTGGTCCCCCCCGCAGAGAAGGGCGGCCCCACGAGACACCTACTGGACTGCAGCGTGCGCTGCCGCACCACGGGAGTGAAGGCGCCCAGGCCCTGCGGCGAGCGGGCTGCCAGGCGGAAGGCGTACTCCGTGTTGGGCTTCAGGTCCTCCACCACGTAGGAAGTCGTCGGGTCAAAGGTCCTTCCCACCTGGGGGCAGGGCAGACAGGGACAGAGAGGGATGGGGGAGAGAGGCAGAGAGAAACACAGAGGGGAGAAAGAGAGACAGAAACACAGGGGAGAGAGAGAGACAGAAATAGAGACAGGGGTGGGGCAGAGAGGGACAGAGAGGGATGGGGGAGAGAGAGACAGAAACAGGGGAGAGGGAATCAGAGACAGAGGGACACAGAATGTATGCATTATGGGTGGGGGGATTGATGAATGGGTGCATGTATGGATTATAGATGAATGGATGGATGGATGGATAAATAGAGAGGTGGCCGTGGGTAAACGGGATGTCATGAATTATAAGTAAATATGACTGTCATGGATTTATGGGGGGATGGATGGATGAACAGGCTGACAAAGATTAGAGGAGAAACAACCGTAGAGGACAGAGATACATGGGAGAGACAGAGAAACCGGAGAGATGGAGAGAGACAGAAACAGTGAGAGGGATACAGAGGACAGGAATAGAGAAAAGAGACAAGAAAGAGACAGATACGGAGAAAGACAGGGAGAAGGAGACAGAAAGAGACAGGAAATAGAGACAGAACAGACAGGGAGAAGAGACATGGAGACAGAGAAATGGAGGGAGAGAGATTGACACGGGAGGGGGCACAGAGAAGAGAGAAGAGAGAGACAATAGCAGATAGAGACAGAAATAGAGATGGAAGAAACAGACACAGATTTAGAAGAAGGCAGAGAGACAGAAAGAGAGGCAGAGGCAGAACAGAGACACAGAGACAGATGGAGACAGAAAAAACAAGTAAAGAGCAGAAAGAGAAACAGAGACAGAGAGGACAGGAACATAACAGTACAGAGACCGGAGCGGACGAGAGAGTGACGTCAGAGTCACCGGTGAAGACAGACACAGAGAGAAGCAGAGAGCAAGAGAGACAGGGACGCCGGGACACACGGAGCCAGAGAGGCCACCAGCGGCAGAGGAGAAAGAGGATAAAAAAGTGAAGGGAAAGGCACAGAGGGACAGAGATGCAGGAGAACCAGAAGGGGTAAGGAACAGCAGAATCCGCAGCACACACAGGGACAAAGATGGGGGAGAGATGGTTGGGCAGCGTCAGAGAGCACCGGGGAGGAGCCCAGGGCAGGCCAGCCCGTCCCCGCGCTGCCTCACCTCCCGGCCGTGGTCGCCTTCCCGGAAGAGGAGCTCGTACTTGATGATGCTCTCCTGCCGCGGGGGGCTCCAGGACAGCGTGATGCTGGTCTCCGACCTGGCCTCGGCCCGCAGGTTCATGGGCTGGCCGGGCACTGTGGGGGTGTGGGGAGATAACTAGAAGTGGGGGAGCATCCATCCCGTGAAAGGGGCCCCACCTGCTGAGTGTCCCCACTAAAAAGCTTCCAGCTCTGGGTGCTTCTAGAATGTTCTTTTATTTTCCTGGGGACCTAGTCCCCATCCCATTGTCACCTGTCCACCTCCGTTCCTCCATACTCTCTTCTTCCAAAGGAAAAGAACACATTTAAAAATGCCCCCCCCCTCCCCCCTTTTTGAGACGGAGTCTCACTCTGTCACCCAGGCTGGAGTGCAGTGGCGCGACCTCGGCTCACTGCAACCTCCACCTCCAGGGTTCAAGTGATTCTCTTGCCTTAGTCTCCCAAATAGCTGGGATTACAGGTACCTGTCACACCCTGCCCAAAACTTTTGTATTTTTGGTAGAGACGGGGATTCACCATTTGACCAGGCTGGTCTCAAACTCCTGATCTCAAGTGATCCTCCTGCCTCGGCCTCCCAAAGTGCTGGGATTACAGGTGTGAGCCACAACACCCGGTCCAAAATTCTCCCTTTCAAATCACCCCGGTGCCCTCGCTGGCTGCGCATTAGATGACAGAGAAATTAGCAGGGAAGTATGTGTGCATATTTTATTTCATTTTATTTAATTTTGGAAACAGGGTCTCACTCGTTCACCCAGGCTGGAGTGTAGTGGTGCGATCATAGCTCACTACAGCCTCCAACTCCTGGGCTCAGGTGATCCTCTCGCCTCAGCCTCCTAAGTAGCTGGGACCACAGGCATGCACTATCATGCTCAGCTAATTTTTAGTTTTTTTTTTGTGTACACATGGGGGTCTTGCTATGTTGCCCCGGCTGGTCTTGAACTCCTGGCTTCAGACAATCCTCCTGCCTTGGCCTCCCAAAGTGTCAGGATTACAGGTGTGAGTCACAGTGCCTGGCCAAGGGTACCTATTTTAAAATTTGGATCTCCATTCTGTATCTGCTCACAGACACAGGCAGCGCCAACGATCCCGGCCCTTTGCTTCAGCGGGTGCCTGAGTCTGCCCAGACTTTAGGTTTTGAAAGCCTGAGCCCTAAAGGGAAGGGTCAAACACCCTGAGAGAGCTGGGGTCCGCTGTGCCTAAATGCCTCTTCCAAGTCCTCCCACCTGAGCAGGGAGGGAGACTGGCCCACTGCCTTAGGGGTGAGGCAGTTTTCTTTTATTTTTGAGATGGAGTTCCACTCTTGGTGCCCAGGTTGGAGTGCAGTGGCGCGGTCTCAGCTCACCGCAACCTCCGCCTCTTGGTTTCAAGCGATGCACCTGCCTCAGCCTCTTGAGTAGCTGGGATTACAGGCATGCGCTATCATGCCTGGCTAATTTTGTATTTTTAGGACAGACAGGGTTTCACCATATCGGCCAGGCGGGTCTTGAACTCCTGACCTCATGATCTGCCCGCCTTGGCCTCCCAAAGTGCCGGGATTACAGGTGTGAGCCACCACACGCTGAGCCAGCAGTTTTCCTTTATTATTTCAGAAGCAGTGGCATCGGTCCCTCTAATGAGAACGGCAGACGAGGGGTGCTCTTAAACTCAAATGCCAACGGGGCAGGGAGTTAACAGAGAAGAGGGAAGGAAGCACATACAGCCCTCCTTGTCTCCCACACAGTCACTGGGATCTACCTGTGTGTTTGATCATAGCCCTCTGGGCTTGTCAAATCAGGTTTTTTTAAGGGGAGTCAAACATTTGGCTAAGATAACTCTCCGATTTTATTTTATTATTTTTTGAGACAGGGTCTTGCTCTGTCGCCCAGGCTGGAGGGCAGTGGGGACATTTCGGCTCACTGCAACCTCCGCCTCCCGAGTTCAAGCGATTCTCCTGCCTCAGTCTCCTGAGTATCTGGAACTACAGGCGTGTGCCACCACAACTGGCTAATTTTTATATTTATTTATTTTTTCAGTAGAGATGAGGTTTCGTCATGTTGGCTAGGCTGTTCTCAAACCCCTGATCTCGGGTGATCCACCTGCCTCAGCCTCCCAAAGTGATGGGATCACAGGCATGAGCCATCACACCCAGCCCTCTCCGATTTTATTTTAATGTTTGTTTTTGTTTTAGAGACAAAGTCTTGTATGATAGTGGTGCTATCATACTTCACTGCAGCCTTGAACTCCTGGGGCTCAAGTGATCCTCCCATCTCAGCCTCTTGGGTAGCTGGGACTACAGGTGTGCACCACCATGCCTAGCTAATTTTTAATTTTTTTTTTTCGTAGAGATGGGGGGTCTAGCTACATTGCCGAGGCTGGTCTTGAACTCCTGGCCTCAAGAAATTCTCCTATCTTGGCCCCCAAAGTGCTGGGATTACAGACATGAGCCACTACACCTGGCCCTACATATGTTTCTTAAGAAATGGGGTCTTGCTATATTATCCAGGCTGGACTCAAACTCCCAGGCTCAAGCCATCCTCCTGCCTCTACCTCTTGAGTAGCTGGGACTACAGGCACATGCCACTAAGCCTAGCTAGCTCTCTGATTTTTTTTTTTTTTTTTTTAATTTTTTTGAGACAGCATTTCATTCGTCGCCCAGGCTGGATGCAATGGCATGATCTTGGCTCATAGAAAACTCCACCTCCCAGGTTCAAGTGATTCTCCTGCCTTAGCCTCCAGAGAAGCTGGGATTACAGGCACGCGCCACCATGCCCGGCTAATTTTTTTTTTTTTTGTATTATTCACAGAAATGGGGTTTCACCATGTTGGCCAGGCTGATCTTGAACTCCTGACCTCAGGTGATCCACCTGCCTCGAACTCCTGACCTCAGGTAATCTGCTTGCCTCTGCCTCCCAAAATGCTGAGGTTACAGGTGTGAGCTACCGCGCCTGGCCTAGCTCCCTGATTTTAAATGCTAGCATAGAAAAAAAAAATGTATATATATATATGTACATTAAAAAAAAATTTTTTTTTTTTGAGATGGGAGTCTCATTCTCTCGCCCAGGCTGGAGTGCACTGACGTGATCTCGGCTCACTGCAACCTCCGCCTCCGGGGTTCAAGCGATTCTCCTGCCTCAGCCTCCCGAGTAGCTTGGATTACAAGCACGCGTCACTACGCCTGGCTAATTTTTATATTTTTAGTAGAGATGGGGTTTCACCATGTTGGCCAGGCTGGTCTTGAACTCCTGACCTCAGGTGATCTGCCCGCCTCGGCCTCCCAAAGTGCTGAGATTATAGGCGTGAGCCACCACGCCCGGCCTAAATGCTAGCATGAAAATATCTGAAAGCACCGTGCAGAACCCACAAACCACTCTGCGGCTTCCAGGGAGCATGCAAAGAGTCAAGCTGCAGGGCCGGGGCCCCGAGTCCTGCCAACCCCACGCCTCACCTCCCTGCTGCGTCTTGACCTGGATGGGGTCCGAGAGGGGCCCGTCGCCGACGGAGGTGAAGGCGAGCACCCGTACGGTGTAGGTCTCGTCCTCCAGCAAGCTGCCCACGGTGGTCAGCAGGCTGTCGTCCACGTTGTGCTTCTGCCAGTTGCCCACGGGGTGCTCCGGCTCCATGGTGTAGTACACACGGTAGCCGCGAATCAGCCCATTGGGCTCCACCGGCTCCTCCCACTGCACTATCATGGTGGTGGCGCTGAGCATCCGGGCTTGCACGTTTCGCGGTGCGCTGGCCGGGGCCTGCTCGCCCGTGCGGGTGACCACGGACTCGCTGGGGGGCCCCTGGCCGATGGAGTTGACAGCCGACACCCAGATCTCGTACTCTGAGTTGGGGCTCAGGCCGCCAATGCTGTAGCGCGTGGTGGTAATGTCCTCTTTAATCTGGTATGGCCCGTCCTGGCTCTTGGATTTATATTCGATGACATAATAGGACACAGGGTCTGGGTTGCCCGAGTCCCACGTGATGGTGATGCTGGTGGCTGTGTTCTCGGTCACCACGGGAGTCCCGGGAGCTTTGGGGAGAGCTGTGGGCAGGAGGCAGCTGTGTCATGTGTTGGGCACATTCATTGGGGACCTCGAAGGCTGTGTGACTTTCACCATTCAATTGCCTTCTCTGAGCCTTGATTTGCCCAGCAGTAACCACGGGCCTCATGACCCCTGTCATCATGTATGTAGCAAATTATGGCCCAGGGGCCACCTAGTACCCATTTTCTTTCTTTTCTTTTCTTTTTTTTTTTTTTTGAGACAATCCTCGCTCTGTGCCCAGGCTGAGGCATGGGCCGGGCTCCAGCTCACGCAAACTCTGCTCCCGGTTTACGCCATCTCCGCCTCAGCCTCCCAAGTACTGGGACTACAGGTCCGCCCACCCTTGCCTGGCTAGTTATTTTGTTTTTTTTTTTTGTTTTTTAGTAGAACGGGTTTCACGTGTTAGCAGGGATGGTCTCGATCTCCTGACCTTGTGATCCGGCACCATTCTCCGGCCTCACCAAAGTGCTGGATTAACAGGCTTGAGCCACCGCGCCCGGCCTTGATGAACTTTTTCTTTCTTTTCTTCTTTTTCTTTTTTTTTTGACGGAGCCTAGAACAAGGTGACTGCTCTGGGTGACAGAATAGTCACCCAGGCTGGAGTGCAATGGCTGGATCTCAGCTCACTGCAACCTCCACCTCCTGGATTCAAGTGATTCTCCTGCCTCAGCCTCCCCAGTAACTGGGCAGATGTCCGCCACCATGCCAATTTTTTTTTTTGTATTTTTTTTTGTATTTTTAGTAGACAGGGTTTCACCATGTTGGCTAGGCTGATCTCAAACTCCTGACCTCAGGTGATCTGCCCGGCTCGGCCTCCCAAAGTGCTGGGGTTATAGGCATGAGTCACTGCGCCCGGCCAGAATCATGTATAACCAATAAATACCTGTTCAAAGAACAACCGTTCCCTTCCTAGCCACGAATGACTGAAGCCAAAAGGGTAACTCCGAGGTGCTCCCATGCTGCCTCCCACCTGTGCCTGAAGTCAGGAATCAACTCCAGCCTGCCCCTCCACCTAGAAGCCCCATGGGCCCTGCTCACATTTCACCGTGATCTGAGCAACCGCCTCGATGACGCCCAGGCTGGACATGGCCACGCAGGTGTAGTTGGCCGAGTCCTTGACGTCTGTGAGTTCCAGCACGTTCCGGCCTACGGGCATGTCATCCTCGGGCGTCAGGTCCTCGGCCCCCTGCATCCACTTCACGTACGGCATGGGTGAGCCCACGGCCACACAGGTGATGTTCACGTTGCCCCCTGGCATGATCTCGTGGCTCACGGGCAGGATGGAGAAGCGTGGGGCCACGCGGCGGACTGGGGAGGGGGCGGCAGCGGCGACGGGAGGGAGGTGTGAGGTGGGGTGGGGGTGGGAGGGGAAGACAGGATGCGGAGGAGAAAAGAAAGAAAAGCAAGAAGAAAGAAAGAAGGAAAGAAAGAAAAAAAAGGAAAAAAAAAAGTGGAAAACCATTTAAATATAAACAGGGCTGGTTCTTTTCCCTCTGTTGATTTTTCCCCCCAAATGAAAACAAAACAAAAGAACCAAATTAAAAAACCAAATTCCAACACAAAGAAACCAAAACTTCAAAGGAAGGTACTTCACAAACAATATATAGAGAGATATATCAATATATAATAGACATGAAGCATTATCTCGCAGCAACAGGGTTTCATAGACCAGGGTGGCTGGTCACAGCACAGATACGAACACAAAAATTTATCAGCGGTTTCTCATCTTTGCAAACAGAGGTGGCTTCAGGGGGCAGCCCCTCCGATCACTCCTGAATGGGGGCATCTCCTTCGGGGAGCGCTGGAAGATTCCGGCTGCAAGTGTCAGGATGTGGGTGGGTTAGGAGAGGGGGCAACTTCCAACCCTCCCTGGTTCTCAGGATGTGGTGGTCATAGGACAGTTGTCGAGAGACCAGGAGACAGAGGGAGCCTGAGATTCTCAACCCCCCACTCCCCGGTGACTCGGGGCACTGTCCACTTACCCCCCTCCCACTGGGCCCTCCAGGAAAAGATGAGAAACTCTAATGAAATTTTTGTGGTTTTTGGGTATAGAAACCCTTCTAAAAGCTTCTGTCAGATCTGACAAGTTTCCATCAATAGATGCAGCTCTGAGTCACAAACATCATGCAAAATAGATTGAGAGAGGGAGAGAGAGAGAGAGAGAAAGAGAGAGAGAGAGAGAGACAGAGAGAGAAAGGAGGGAGGAACTGCAGGGGGATCTGGATCTTGGGGATCTCTAGGGCACACTTACGTGACACCAGAGAGAGGAGACGAATGAATGGGGAGAAAGAGAGAAGAGGAGAAAACGGGGACAGAGAGCGGGAGGGGCAGAGAAAGAAAGAAAGAAGGGGGGCCCATTTCAATGCTGCATGTTAATTCTAGCAGATGTGATCCAATGTGACATGCCACATTGTCACATCACAGCCCTGGCAGAATAATAAATAGGATATTCATAATAATAATAATTAATAATAAACAAGGGAATGAACTTGAACGTTGAGAGGACAGGGACATGTTCTGTGCGTTTCTTAGCGGGGAAGTGGATGCAGCCTTCTCTCAGAGACCATGAAGGCAGCAGGATGCATTTCGGGGGCTCCGTTTTCGGAAGTCAGATGGGTTCCGGGGCAGCGGGAAGGGGAGGAGGCTAGCGGGCACCTGAACTTGCAAAGAGCACTGCTGGCCCACAGGGGCTGTTTAACTGCTGTGGGAAGGACTCGGGTGAACCTAATAAATCCTTCTAGCGGGAAAAGGGGTTGTCCCTGGGTGACAGTCTCAGGTCCTAAAGAAGACACATGGGTGCATCCCCAGCTTTGGGTGGGTGAAGGAGTCTCGTTTCAACTGCACAGATGACAGATTGGAGGCTCAGTTAGGATCCCCGTCAACACCTGCCTCTGATTTTCATACAGGATTGGGGGGATGCAGCCTCACGGGGTGGTCTCAGGGGGTCTGGTCTACGATGCTGAGGAGGGGGTTCAAGCGGATAAAGGGAGGCAGCCCCAACTCCCTCCCTTCCAGCCTCAGTTCCTAGCTGGAAATCCCAACCCCTGCCTTTCTGAATCTGGGCGGGAGGCAAAGAGAAGGGGGGACGTCGGCAGGCGTGGGAGTGGGGTCTGGAAGCTGGCAGCCCTTCGGAAAAAGAAGCCCCGCGAAAAGTCCAGAGTCGCACTGGAGACAGGATGGAGGGAGTGGAGGGTACTGCTCCCGGGGAGGAGTCAGGGCAGGGGGAGACAGAAGGGCCATGCACACAGAGTGGAGGTGAGGGGCGAGGCGCCGTGAGATGGGGGGGCAGGTGGCTTTCTGGTAGGGCTGGGTGGAGGGTGGAGGTGTGGGGGGAGAATGGGGTCCGGCCAGCCGGCGGACACGGTCCAGGCCAGCCGCCGGCACCCACAGCGAGGCACAGGTAAGATGCTGAGGCTGAGTTGTCATGGAAACGGAACACAATGGGGAAATGCGCGTGGGGGGAGCTAATTATTCAAGGACAGAAAAAAACGGCACCGACGTCCAAAACAACACCAGGAAGAACAAATGAAATAACAGAGCAAAAGCAATTAAAAAAAAAAAAGAGGAGAGAATCTAAAAACAAACAAACAAAAAACTCCCTCTGAAACAAAACACAACACCCAAAAGCAAGAAGAAGAAAAAAAAAAAAATCATGGAATGGGTGTGGGGCTGAAAATCGGGGTCTGAAAGGAGGAGGACTGTGGCTTCCCCAGGGAGACACCCTCCCCCTGGCAGAACACAGGATCCGGCCTCCCCACCCAGCACCCAAGAGCCTTGGCCAAGGGTTTGGGGTGGCCACAGGGGTGGGAGCCTCATGGACAAAAACCCTTCGGAGCAAACCAACCCAGCCCGACTCAAGTCTCTCTCTCTAAAGCCCCTCTCAGCCCACTTCTCAACGACACCCTGCCCCTCTTAGGGCTGAGCGAGTTGGAGGTCCCAAAGCTGCAATCACATAGCAAGGTGAACTCCTCAGGGTCTCAGAATCCCATTGTAAACCTCTCCAGGCAGAGGTGGAGGAGCTGATGTAGCTGAATGAGCCCAGTGGCCTTGGGAAGGTCCCCTGTCCTCCTGGAGTCTCAGTTTCCTCATCTGTAAAATGGAGGGAATTCGGGATCCTGACGAGAAAGGCATTAACCTGACAGGGGCAGTGCCTGGCACAGCAGGTGCTAAATCCAGGCATGGAGCTGGTGAAGTTACCTTTCAGCCTCCCAGGCCCTGGCACGATCAAACAGCTTCTCTCTACCTTAAAGGAGTCCAGGGACGAATTATAAAAAGGAAATGGAGACCAGGCGTGGTGGCTCATGCCTGTAATGTCAGCACTTTGGGAGGCTGAGGCGGGAGGATCACCTGAGATCAAGAGTTGGAGACCAGCCTGGCCAACATGGCAAAATCTCATCTCTACTAAAAATACAAAAATTAGCCGGGCATGGCGATGGGTGCCTGTAGTCCCAGCTACTCCGGAAGCTGAGGCAGGAGAATTGCTAGAGCCCGGGAGGCAAAGGTTGCAGTGAGCCGAGGTCGCGCCACTGCACTCCAGCCCGGGTGACAGAGCAGGACTCCATCTCCAAATAAATAAATAAATATAAAAAGGAAATGGGAACAATAAGAATTTCTACTGAATCCCCATCTTACTTTCTTCCTTCTAACAATTTTGAGAGGCAAACTTCCTTATGCTCATTTTGCAGATGAGGCAACAGAGACTCAGAGAGGTGACAAGACTAGATGGAACTCACAGAAAGGAAGTAGTGTAGCCAGAGCTCAAAGCCAGGAGAGCCTGGTTCCTGCCTCTCAGAGAAAATAAGGCTTTTCTCACCATGGTGAGTAACGAGGATTACAGCCAAGTATCAATTCTTGGCATCTGGCTCTTTCAAACTTGTGTGTCCTGACCCACTGCGGACACCAAAGAAGAAAAAAGTACCCCATCGCCTATATCAAACTCCATGTACTGGCCAGTAGCCACTGGTTGAATAACATCCAGTAGCCATCATAATAAATGTCCAGAAGCCATCAGCAAAAGGCTCATACTCAAAGGAATTGTTGGAACATCCAAGGCAGTAAGATCTAGCTTTAGGATCTAAAGGTTAAGTGCCAGGCCAATTTATCTCTTCTGTAAAGGTCGACATCATATCCAAAAGACCCTGTTCCTGTTTGATCTAATCTTAAAATATCTCCCCGTAGGGATGTCATAATTTGCAAGGTACTTCTAACTTTTTTCTAGAAGTAGAGACAAGGGGATACCCATTAAATATGTAGAAGACTTGCAGTACTATATATCAGTTAACTATAGAGTTAACTATATTTATATAGTTATTATATAACTATATATAGGGTTAACTATCAATCAGTTAAATGTGGGAGGGCATTTATCAACAGCAGTAATTTTAGGGCTCACCACCCCCAACATGGCCGGCAACCATCAGTTAAATGGACCTGCCAACAAATTATCATGCCTTCTCTGACACCTAAGAAAATTGCCCACTTGCTTTCTCACCCACCTTATTTGTTTCAAAGGGTGCGCTCTAGGAAGAGGGCTGGTTGGCCACGAGTTTAAGGGAGGATCATGCCCACTGGCACTAGGTGGCTCAGATCTCCCTCTCCCTGGGGGCCTGGTAAGGCCTCTGGGCATCCTCCCAGCTGGCAAGGGCGGGTGACTGACGCTGTGTTCTGCCCGGTTTGGTGCTGGCACCCACCCACGTCATCTTTCCACCCCCGGCTGCAAGCTTGAGGTGCAGGTTAGAAAGTAAGGTGGGCACGGAGCCCACGGGACGGAGAGGCCCCGCAGGATGGAGAGGCCCCGCGGGACCCCCGCCCCCAATTACCGACCTGAATGGAGGGTCCAGGCAGGTTATAAGGGGACCACACCAGCCTTGGTCCTCAGCACGCTCCAGCTGGCTCTGGTTTCCAGCTCTTCTCGTCACCGAGTAGCCGGGGGGTCCCAGCGGGGGGGACCCGCTTGGGCGAGGGGGACGGGAGGGTGGGCGGTGGGG
>NW_016812914.1:615616-634376 GCF_001698545.2 Rhinopithecus bieti | reverse complement strand
GGGGGGTGGCAGGTTGTGGGGGGGGTGGTCGCTTCAAACCCCGATTCACATGGAAAAACAACTCAAAAACCGTCAAAGCAACCAGGAGACGACCCCTCCCCCAGGCAGGAAGAGGCAGAAACACAAAAACCAAAAAAGGAGGTTGGGAGTGGGGGTGAGGGTAAAGGGGGGGAAGGAAACTCAAAAGTGAGGTGATCTGGTTGAAGCACTAGGTAAGGAACCCCGACAGTGTCAGACATCTCAACAATTCAGCAAGCCGCAGCTCCAAGGGGTGCGGGGACGGGGTGGGGGGCTCTGCTGGGCATTTTGGGGTGGGAGAAGGTTCTAGATACTTCTCCAAACTCCAAAATGAATATGCGGATGGAGAGGGCAGGGGAGAGATGCCAAGAAATTGTGCAGCCTCCAGGGGGTTTATTTAAGCTTAGATTACACCTGTCGGGGGGGAAGGGAGGGGTTGGAAACATTCCTAATTCCATAGCCCACTTCTTGTCCTCTCCTTGGAACTCCAGCCTGTGGCCCAAGGAGGGTGGGTACCGCCCCTCAGCCCACCTGCGTATTTTCTGCTACCCTTCTCCATCATTTTGCTGTGCCTTCTTCCCTCCCTCCCGCCTCCCCGCTCCCACCGCCAGCTCCCTCCGCCATTGAGGTAACGTGCAAGGCCCGGAGGGACCTGGCTGGCACCCTGGCCCACGGGCTGACCAGCGGCCTCGGCAAGTTGTTGGTATTTTGAGCTGGACGTTTGGATGCGCTCTAGATACTTTTTGCATTTTTTTTTTTTTGGTACCCGCTCTCTCTGTCTCTCATGTCTTTGTTTTTCCCCCAGTTCTGGCCAATCCATGGACTTCCCTCACCACCCCCCACCTCGCTGTGGCCGCCGGAGACACAGGGCTTTCCAAATGACAAGGTGTAATCTAATATTCCCCTCACAAACCCCCTCCCCCAACAGAGGAAACAGCGAATGCAGAGGGTGTGAGGCAGGCAGCAGGCGAGAGGTGTTCAGAGCTCAGTGTTCCTGCAGATTGACCCCTCCTCGCCGCCCGCCCTGCCCACATGGAGGGAAGCCTGCCTTCCCACCCTTGGAGTCCCCTCTCCCCCATGTGATGAGGGTGGGATGAGAAGGTCTAGGTCCTGATCTAACACTGCCTGCCCCTAGGGTCAAGCCAGCGGCCTTGGGTAGAGAAGCGTGGCCAGGTATAGTAAGCACGAACTGGGGAGCTGGCCAACACACCCCAATGAGAGCCTTTCTGGGGATACAGGCGGTGAGGGGTGTTCCAGCCCAATATCTGTGTCTGTCCCTGTTTTGGGGGGCCAGGAGGTAAGGGGAACACCTGGGGGTCACATCCATCAATTTTAGGGCTTGGGTATCGGAAATTTAATTTAAAAAACAATTTTTCCCCACAAATTTGTATACTATGGATTGATCTGAAAAGGCCTGGAGATGGGTCACAGATATGAAAAAGATTCCTGGAAATCGGCAATCTAGGCCTGGCTGGTGTCACACATCAGGAACTGGTTTCTCAGCTCAGCACTCGAGACTCTGCGTTAAACTACGCCAGTCTCATTGGCCTCTTCCAAAACCTTGAAGATATCCTCAGTCCCTTCAAGCTAGAACATTCCTCAACTGGCAGGGCGTGGTGGCTCATCCCTGTAATCCCAGCACTTTGGGAGGTTGAGGTGGGTGAATCACCTGAGGTCAGGAGTTTGAGACCAGCCTGGCCAACATGGTGAAAACTGTCTCTACTAAAAATACAAAAATGAGCCAAGTGTGGTGCCGGGCGCCTGTAATTCCAGCTACTCAGGAGGCTGAGGCAAGAGAATCACTTGAACCCAGGAGGCAGAGGTTGCAGTGAGCTGAAATCGTGCCACTGTACTCCAGCCTGGGTGACAGAGTAAGACTCTGTCTTACAAAAAAAAAAAAAAAAAAAAAAGGCCGAGTGCAGTGGCTTACACCTGTAATCCCAGCACTTTGGGAGGCTAAGGAGAACAGCCTAGCCAATGTGGCAAAACCCTGTCTCTACTAAAAATACAAAAATTAGCCAGGCATGGTGGTGGGCAACTGTAAACCCAGCTACTTGGGAGGCTGAGGCAGGAGAATCGCTTGAACCCGGGAGGCGGAGGTTGCAGTGAGCAGAGATCGCATCATTGCACTCAGTCTGAGCAACAAGAATGAAACTCCGTCTCCAAAAAAAAAAAAAAAGGAAAGAAAAGAAAAAAAGAAAAAGAAAATTCCTCCTGATGTCTCCAGCTTGTTCCAAGTTCCCCTGGCATCAGAGGACCATTTACATGGTCCTGTGCACCATGTTTCAATAATGCTATGTTGCTAGACCAGGTAGTAAAGACACTACCTTTAGCTACTAACTCATACCAGGTGGTAAAGACACTACCTTTAGCCACTAACTCATACTCTAAAGGCTTAGAGTTTTAAAGAACCAGAAAATAACATTCACAGTCAGGTAGAATATAATCTGATCATCTTCCCACCTTGTCAAAAGCCGGAGGAAGGAGAATTCAACTATAGCTGGGAGTGGAGCTGCCAGTTGTATTTTTTTAAAATGGACACAATTTTGACTTCAGCCCTTTGGATCCCAGAGATAAATTTCAGGAGAAGGGCAAGTCTGAATATTTTACCCCCTGTTCCACCCAGAGTCAGCCAAAGCTGGAGATTTGTCAGTTTAAAAAATAAGTAAGAGATTAGAAGTTACATTTTCCCCCCTTTTTGCAATTAATTCCTGTGATGGGCTGCTCTGGCAACAATGTAAATACTTGTAGCTTTCAGAACATGCCAGGTAGCTCATCGCTTCTGGTGGGCTGGTACTTATCTGCAAGGGTAGCCTTGTACTTAACACAGGCCTTTGTTGTCCCTTTCTGTGGCCACAGAACTTCCTGGGAAATGACAGTGGGGAAAATGAGAGCTATGGCTCTGGGGAGGCCACTGATTTCATGCGGATGGGGTTGGAGCCAGGAGAAAATGAGATCATGAGATGAGCTCAGGAAAGCACTAGCGAAAAATGAGGTCTGAGCAAATGAATTAGCTTCTGCCCTACAATTATTTTTAAAAGTTTCCCATATGCCATCTTATTCAAACAGTGGACATGTAAAGTACATAACAGGGAAACTAAGACCCACAAAGAAGTGAAGTGACTTGCCCAGATCATTTGCTTGAATCCTTTATTTACAACAATCCTACTGGCAATGCTTGTTACACAGAGCACTTGACAAGCACTTAGTTCAATGAAATCCTTCCAACTAACCTGTGATCGAAGTTCATTTATGATCTCTACTGTTCACATGAGGAAGTGGGGACTCCAGTGGTCAAGTGACTAGTTCAAGCTCACATAGCCAGGGAGGGGCACAGACAAGACTGGAATCCAGGTCTGCCAGAGTCCAGAGCCTGTGCTCTCATCACTTTCTGGGCTGTACTGCCCAGAAAGTCCAAGTGATCTTCAGAGACCCTCTGTTCACTCAGTTCCAATGCACCAGGACCTAGCTTTGGTGGAGGGGCTGGGAGCCCCTTTTCTCCCATCTTTTGGCACTGCTCTGAGGGTCAGCCTGGCAGCTCTCATGCTGGGTTAACAAGGAGATCTTACTGCATCTAAAGTCCTCTTGCCAACTTGGTCCAGGATTTAATAATTGGCAAGTTTAGAGAAGGTGGGTGAGGGACAAGAGGGGGAAAAGGTGATTCCCAAGTCTGGCTTCTGTCCTCAAGATTGTCTAAATTGGGTAGTCAACTGGGGTTAGTGTTTAAAAATCTACATGGATATTTTATTGGGGGGTGTTTTTTATTCAGAGGTTGGAGTAAGACTCTCAAGGGCATGCCTTTTCTTGGGGAGGGGAGCAGAAGATGGGGGGGTGTGCATCTCTGAAGATTTGCAAGAGTGAGAGACACACAGAGAGAAAGAGAGTTGAAAAAGAGAAAGAGAAGCAGAGGGAGAGTTGGGGAGGCAGAGAGAGCAGGGGAGAGGCTGTGTCCAAGGTTCCCCTGGGCTGTTTCCAGAATTCCACAGCTCTGATGCTCAGGTACTCAGAAAGTGACCATGCTGTGTTGCTGGACAAAAGACACCTGTGACTGGGCTCAGAGTCTGAGAGGGGATGGGGGAAACAGCCAGTGCTGCCTGGGAGGCAGAGGCATAGTGTTCCAGGTCAGACAACTGGCCAAGTCTTTCTTCCAAAGTGTCAGGCTACATCTCCTAACGGGCACTTCTGGATTGGTACCCAGTCAGAATGCATACAGTCATCACAGCAGCTGCCATTTCGAGTGCCGATTACATACCAAGTATGCACGGTCCTGTGAAGATGGTGCTGTTATTGCCCTCTCCCCTCATTTAAAACTGACCACAGTCCATATTTGGATACGTCACTAAAATGAGTAAGAACTCAAAATGCTAGTGCACATTCAGCAGTACTTCAAATGCCTGGGTTTGGGCTTATTTGGGAGTGCAGGAGGCAGTCTCATTCCGAGGCAGAAGGATAGGAATACTTTGCCTGCTTAAGCTTCCTTCCAACATGGCTGCCTGGAGGCAGGGAGCTGAGTTACTACCTCTGGGGAAAGAGGGGCTGGCCAGTGAGGTCAGGAAATTCGGGCTGCTCTCTCCACATATCCCACCCATGTTCTAACCTCCTGCCATCTGTCTGTGCCACCTCCCTTGTGCCCTTGTGCTTAAGTGGTCACGTTCTGCCCTGGCATCCCAGCTGTGGGATCCCTTCTGCCCTCCTGGATGATAGCTGGGACAGGAACACTGGCTTTTAAATCACAATGCGTTTGGAGAACAACCACAGAACAGCTCAACCCAAGAAACCAAAACCAAAGAGCACAGAAACAAGACAGAACCAAAGACGAGTCACTTTGGGGGAGAAGAGGATCAGGTGAAGGGAATGGGAGGGGAAAAAAGAACCACTTGATTTTTCCCCCCAAAACGAAACAAAACCAAAGAAAAAAAGAAAAAAGAAAAAAATAAAGAAAAAGAAAAAAAGAAAACCAAAAGAGAAAAACGGAACGGAAGACGAGAAACACTACAACAGAAGGCGTTAGGAATTCACCAAACCAAACCGACAAGAGAGGCATGCAGAGAAATTTTTACATTCTCCCAGCATGCATCAGGCCCAAGTTACCATGACGACGAGGAGTGCAAAAAACTTAGCAACAACATTACCAACGGATGCAGAGGCGACCATAATGCAAGCATCGCATGTGTGCGGCCGGCCCTAGGCCGGGCTGGGCGCGGCTGAGATTTTCGTGTCTTTCTGGGTTTTGCTCTCGCTTGGCGGTTTTTTTTTTTTGTTTAGTTTGCTTTGTGCTTATGATTCATATTCCATCTTTTAAAATTGTTGTTCATTTTTCTATTTTTTCGTGTGCGTGTCAGCGTGTGTCCGTGTGGTGTCTACATGTGTTTTGTGTGTGTGCGTGTCATTTTCAGAATGTAAAAATGTGGGTAAAGAAAGTAAAAAAGAAAAAAACACACCAACCTTCTCGAAGCTCTGAGGGATGTAAAGGGGGTTTGATGCGGAACACAATGACATGGGAAGAAGAGAAAAAATAGGGGAGATACAGAGAGTAAAAAGAGGACTTCCCAAGGCTAAAAGCTGCAATAGTTTGTTGTTTTTTTTTTTCTTTAAACCAAAAAAAAAAATTAAAATTAAAAAATAAAAAGAACAGCAATGACCTTTTTGTCTTTTTTTCACTCTGCCCTTGACATACAAGATCTACATTTGCCTTTCTCCATTCTTTTCTAAGCTTGATTCTGGAGCATCTAAGACCCAGACAAAGATGGGGAAGTGGAACCTCACCCCTCAACTGCCCCAAGAGGATGGAGGCTCATGCTGGGGACCCCACCTCTGGGCGATGAGGACACAGAAGCCCCCCCCCCTTCTTGCACCCTCACTAAAGGCCCCACCCGGCTCCCTGGCCCATACCCGCTGTCCACACTCTTTTGAGCCCTGCTGGATTTACAAACCCCCATCCCAGGTGTTGGCAGAGAAATAAGCAGGTTAGGTGAAGACCAGTCAGTTGGAGTCACGAACGCGTTACAACTCACCAGAGGTGCCGTGACAGCGGATCAGACGTGCCCCTACCCACCACCCACCCATACACCCACATTCCCATCCCCTCCCCCTCCATGCGGCCTCCTCCTCAGACAAAATGCAAAACCCCAGGTCCAGGACCAAGGAGTCACTTCAGGGCCAGCGGGTGCTGTGGATGGTGAGGACGAAGGCGGTGAGTGAGGGTCTGTGGGCGGGGGAGGAGCCACTCGGCCTCCTGGATGGAGAATGACTAGGGTTTGGCACTTCGGATGGGGGAAACTGAGGCCCAGAGAAGGATGTGATCGAGTCAATTATACAGCGCTAACTGGGGCAGCCTTGGGGATTGAATGATGCCCTGGCATCCTGGCAGAAGCTGTTTCTACCACAAATCTGATCAGAAACAGCTACTAGGAGGTGAAAAAGGGAGGAGGAGGAGGAGGAGGAGGAGGAGGAGGAAGACTACAACTTCTGAAAAGACCCAAGAGCCAACACACGAGATAAGAGGAGGCCAACGGAGGAATCTCGGGGCAAGGGAGCCCCCTGGCACCTTGGAGGCAGCACCCAGGGACCCACAAGGAAAGAAGCTTCCTTGGGGCCGGGGGGTGGGGAGGTGCTGGGGCGAGGCCCCCACGCTGCTGGGCATGACTGAGTGGGAACTGGAAACCGAGAGCAACAAGCTTCGCTGGGTGCCGTGCCTGCCCCAGCTTGGTGCAACTACCGAGCCCCCCGGGTGCCTGTGCCCGCTGTGGCCCCAGCCTCCCAACGGCCTGGACTGTCCTTCTCCAAGAGTCATTAGGAAGAGACAGAAGGCACCAGGCTCTGGACCAGCCAGTGGGGGGCGGGGGGGGCAGCCTCGAAGACCCCTCCCCAACTTCTAGATTGAGGGCCCTGGATTGGGGGGGCAGTGAAGCGGGGAGCTACGAGGCCACAAAGTTGGGAGAAGCAAAGCCAGCACACAGCACGGGAAGGCACGACACGCCACAGAAGCCAACTCGGGTGGGCAGGCGGGTGGGGTGGGGTGGGGCAGAGGCCTGCAGGCTCCCCTGGCCCTGTAGGCCCAAGACTCACCCCCTCACCCTACCCCATGCCTTCCTACCCCACCATCACTGCCTCCCCAGAGCCCTGCTGCCCACGGGGCATCTGTTGCAAGGCACGAGGAAGGGAATTTAAGCTGCCCCCATTCTACACGTAAGGAAACTGAGGCCCAGAGAGGGACGCCGCCTCGGCCAAGTCCCACCGCGACCGGGGAGGGGCCTTCCTGCTTGGGTGTGCAGGGGACCGGGGAGCCCGGAGGCGGTGAGCCCGAGGAGGGAGGGGGATGGGACGGGGCGGGTCCCTGCCTTTGACCTGGACACGGCGTTCCCTACCTCGCACGTAGAGGTTGGCAGGTGAGGAGTAGCGCACACCGGCGCTGTTGGTGGCCACACACTCGTATTTGCCCTGGTCGGTTTCCTCACTGCTTTCAATCTGCAGGGCTCCTGTGGGAAGAGGGGAGAATGCTTCGTCAGAGGGGGGCCCAGGAGTGAGCAGGGGAAAGCTGTCCCACCAGAGTGTTGTCTGGCCTGTCTCCTGTTCTGGCTGGGCCAGAGAGGCAGATAAGACGTGAGAAAACCTGGAAACCCCAGCTCAGCCAGGCCTTGTATAACCTCCACCCCCACATCTAGCCCCACCAGGGCCTGGACACACCAGATTCCCCAGCAAATTCTCCACTCGCAGTGGAAAAGCAGCTGGTCATGAGGCTGCTGCTTCATGACTGCCAAGTTGAATTACAAAGCTGGAGAAAAGTGTGGTTGAGAAAGCACTAAGTGATGCTCTCCCGGCCAGAAGGAAAGAGTGGGTTGGCATTTACAACTCATAACCATCATTTGATAGATCCAGGGACCTAAAGGGGCCCACCACAAATCAAGTGAAAATTCAGGGAGCCGGTGGTTGCTTTGTTTCATTAAGTGCCCATGAGTAAATGAACATGGGTCTGGGTTCCTCAATTGTGTTTGGAATCCTAGTCCTCAAAGTCCTCAACGCCCATAAGTAAATGGAGACAGGGTTGTACTTCTTCAGGCGTGTTTGAAATTTCAGGATTAGGTTATACCCTGAGGTAGCTAAAGTAAAAAATGTTGAGGCTGGTGTGTATCAAGTATGTTTGAAATCAAAGCCATGGATCCAAGCCTTCTGGCCTGAAAATGACTGAAGAGAAGTCAGAATTTCCCCAAGTATTTTAAGTCGTCGAAGTAAAAGTCTGAATTTACCTGCTTGTATTTAAAACCACAGGCCTGAAGTCAATATCCTGGTGCTCATGAGTAATTGAATAGACTTCGTCGAGTGTGTTTAAAATTATGGTCCTAGACCCAATTCTATGATACTCATAGGTACACAAGGATTAGATTAAATTTTCTTTTTTTTTTTTTTTTTGGGGAAGAGTCTCGTTCTGTCCCCCGGACTGGAGTGCAGTGGCCGGATCTCAGGTCACTGCAAGCTCCGCCTCCCGGGTTTACGCCATTCTCCTGCCTCAGCCTCCGGAGTAGCTGGGACTACAGGCGCCCGCCACCTCGCCCGGCTAGTTTTGTATTTTAGTAGAGACGGGGTTTCACCGTGTTAGCCAGGATGGTCTCGATCTCCTGACCTCGTGATCCGCCCGTCTCAGCCTCCCAAAGTGCTGGGATTACAGGCTTGAGCCACCGCGCCCGGCCTAAATTTTCAAAAGTGTTTGAAATCAGGGGTCTGATTGAAAGCCTCTTATACTCACAAGTAAAGTTGAGGCTAAAATGCCCCAAGCCTGGATCAAAGAATTTGTTGGTCATGAGTAAATACAGATATAAAGAAGACGGCAATTTTTCAAATCACAGGCATATTTAAAATTTAAATACCACAGGCAAAAATCCAAGGTCTTGGTGTCCATGAGTAGATGAAAATAGAACTGATTTCCCCTCAATACATTTGAAATCACAGGCCCAAATCAAAGACTTCACTTCCAATGAACATACAAAAATGAATGAACCTTCTCAAGAATATCTGAAATCACAGGGCTTGATCAAACACTACTGTGCCCATGAGTAAATGAAAACGAGGCCAAGATTTCCCCAAAGATATCTGAAACCACATGCCTGAAACAAGTCCTTCATTTTCACAAGTAAATGAAGCTGAGTATGTATTAAATTACAGGCCTTGCTAAAAACTTGAGTGCCCAAAAATAAAAAATAAGGCAAGTTTCCACACGTATGTTTGTAATCACAGGCCTGGATCAAAGTCCTTATTCTCCTAAGTAAATAAAACTTAGTGTAACATATCTAAGTATGCTTGAATCACAGGCCTGGACCCAAGTGCCTGTCGACCATGAGTAAATGAAGATGAGTGAGTATCCCCAAATGTGTCTGAATCACAGGCTTCAATCAGAGCCTACGGCACCAAGGATCCAAACATCCAGACTGAGCTTTCCAGTCTTGTTTGTGATTATCCCACAGAAATGACAGGGACCCACAAATCGGGGGATTCTCTCTGGAGGTCAAGGATAAAGACTCTGCCTCCATTGAACACTGCCTATTCTTCCTTGACCTCGAGGTTCTGGGAAGCAGGCAGTTATCTCCATCACTAAGGAGGCCCAGAGAGGGTCAGGAGACTGCTCTAGGTCACACAGCATTTGTAGCAAAGGTAGGATTGGACACTGATTCTTCCCCAGGGTTCCCACTCAGGTCTTCTCTTGGCTCTTCTCTGAGGCAGCAGTTGGGTGGTGGATAAGGGATGGAGCAGACTGACCTGAGAGCACGTCTCTACGTGTCCTTGGGTTAGACCCTCCAGATCAGAAAGAACTGTGGAGCTGGAAGGCCCACTTTGCATTTTTTTTTTTTTTTTTTTTTTTTGAGACAAGAGTCTCTCTCTGTCACCCAGGCTGGAGTGCAATGGCATGATCTTGGTGGCTCACCGCAACCTCTGCTTCCCGGGTTCAAGCGATTCTCCTGCCTCAGCCTCCCGAGTAGCTGGGATTACAGGCGCCCACCACCACGCCCAGCTAATTTTTGTATTTTTAGTAGAGATGGGGTTTGACCTTGCTGCCCAGGCTGGTCTTGAACTCCTGACCTCAGATGATTCACCTGCCTCGGCCTCCCCAGTGTTGGGATTATAGGCGTGAGCCACTGCGCCCGGCCTGCACTGCTCATTTTAGAGGTGGCTAAACAACATGGGGCTCCCAGCACTCTGGGGGTCTTGCCAGGTAGGGTCCTTCCCAGAGGGGGAGAGAGCCCCCCGGCCTTCCACAGTCAGGTGACCTGAGGAGTCACCTCGGCCACATTCAGCGCCCCCCCCCCCCCCGGCCACAGACACAGACACAGAGACCAGACTAACACTGGGTGGAACGAGGGTGGTGGCAGGGTGGACACGCATGGAAGCAGGCCTGGGGACGGCCCCTGCGGAGCCTGAGGGGCTCAGTGGGCAGCGAGAGAGAGCGTGAGTGGGTGGGTGAGTGAGGAGCCTCTTACCTCGAATCGGAGTGCTTTCTGTAAGGGAAGCAGAGAGAACCAGGTGAATGTCACAAGGCGGTCGTGGGGGGCCAGGGGGCCCCAGGGAAGCTGGGCCGGGGCCATAAGCCAGGCCTCTGCACTCTGCCCCGGGGAGGGGATCGAGCCAGCCCTGGGCATATATGGACCCTGCAGGCTTTGCTGATGAAGCTGCAAGAGGCCTCCTAAGAGCAGGGTGAGGTCTGAGGGCTTGTCAAAGCAGGAGGGCTTCCTGTAGGAGGCAGGAATCTCTGGGGGTGGAGGGATGGAGTCTAGAAGACTCTCTGGACGGGTTGAGGGGCGTCTCTATGCCCAGGGGAGGTCTGTCAGCCTGGGCCTTTGGTGGCCTTCCCTCTGGGCCAAGGGAGGGAGGTTCATGACCCTTGCCTTCCTTCTTTCCTTCTTAGGGAGCCCAGCAAGGGACTGTTTTCAAGTCCAGACTAGGAAGGGACAAGGAGCAACAGGAATTATCTTGTTAGAGACAGGGAGGTGGGTGGGGTTAGTGCCCCAGGGCCAGGCATTAATACAGCCAAGGAAGGGTGTCACAGACAGGCCAAGTAGGAGGGACGGGGAGAGGCCTGCAGCCTTTTTACCAAGAGGAAAAGAGGAAAGACCTGTTTATTTGGGCCTTGGGGGCAGGGATGGTTAACTGCAAAGCAGGAAAAGGTGGCTCAGGGCTGGAATGTTACCCCCTCTGCTCAAGATCCAGGGAGAAGTTTTGGGCTCTCTTCTCTCTGCTGCTGATGGCCGATAACTTGATAACTCGGCTGGCTAGGGCCAAGAAGATCCTAAGACCTAGATCTGCCAGGAGCGGCCAGACACGTAAAAAGACAGCTCATTCTGCGCGGCCCAAACCCATTTTACAGATGGGCCAACTGAGGCTCAGAGGGGAATCTCTGAGGTCCCATCAGGAGGCAGGGGTGGGCACTGAGCCTAGCTCTCCGGCCTCCTGGGCTGAGGAGCTTCTGACCTGAACTTTTCGGGGTCCCTGTATTATCTTTCGAGGTATCCTTGTGAGGCCACTCTGCACCCTTTACAGGGGAGCAAATGGGAATTTGCCTAAAGTTACACCCTGGAGAAGTGGAATCCGAGTCAGTGGAAATCCAGGCTGGCCTTTGCTAGGACATTGGGATGACGATGGTGGAAGCCAGGGTTATAGAAAGTCTTTCCAAGCCGGCCCAGTGGCTCACGCCTGTAATCCTGGCACTTTGGGAAGCTGAGACAGGTAGATCACCTGAGGTCAGGAGTTTGAGACCAGCCTGGCCAACATGGTAAAACCCGGTCTCTACTAAAAATCCAAAAATTAGCCGGGTGTGGTGGCGGGTGCCTGTAATCCGGGCTACTCAGGAGACTGAGGCAGGAGAATTGCCTGAACTGGGGAGGCGGAGACTTTAGTGAGCTGAGATGGTGCCATTGTACTCCAGCCTGGGTGACTGATTAAGACTGTCTCAAAAAAAAGAAGTCTTTTCAAGCTGGCCAAATCACTCAGGGCTATTCTATTGAGCGGAAACAATGTATCTCTTAGACATTAAAAGGTGTTCCACTTCCCACCCGGAGAGAGAGGAAAGGACTGATATCATAGACTGACATCAGTCACTCTCACTTTAGTATGAATTAGTCCCACAACTGATTTCAGGGGATTCAGGCTGAATGCTGAGAAAAGTGGATAAGTAGTGCCCAGTAGCAGCTACGCTGGAAAAATCTCCACCCCACGCCCAGCCCCAGCCCCCAAACTTCTATAATTAAATCCTTTTCCAGCAGGGCTAAGGCCAGGAAGAAAGTGGGGGAGGATATGTCGTTAGGTGCGAAGTTCCCATGAGCCCGAGGATGCCTCTGAACCCCCCTCAGCCTCCACTCTGAGGTCTGCCTGGCCCCTTGTGGACTTGTCTCTTTTCCTCTTTTCCTTTGGGTTTTTTTCTCTGCTGCACACTAGTGCCCAGCTGGGGAGGGCTGAGGGGCTCATTGTGGGGAGGAGGGAGAGGGCGTTAGTAAACATACCAGGCAGAGTGGGTCACAGTTACCATCACGGTGGCTGTTAGTTTGGTGAGGAGAAGGGGGCAGAAGGGGCACAAAGGGGATGGGGCGTTAGTTGTTGACGTGGTGATGAAATCAGACTTACCAAAGGTTTCTGAACGTTTACAACAGGAGGATAAGAAAAGAGAACAGGAAGTTAACAGGTGGTTACGAAGAATCCTGTGTCCTCATTGAGGAGGGGAGGGCGGGGGAAGAGAGGGGGACGCTCAGAATAATAATAATAATAATAATAATAACATTTCTTATGGTTCCTAAAGTGGTTTATGTTCACTAAGCACCTAGCAGGCGTTAGACATTCGATCCTGCAGAGGTCACCAGAACACAAGGAAATAGGCATGTTTTATGGGGAAACTGAGGCCACCGCTCCGCTGTTTGCAGAGGCCTCGGAGCTGCGAACATCCTCAGCCGGGCTGGGAGAGGGGAGGCAATTTGTCCCCCCGGAGTGCGAGGTCTGAGTCTCTCCAGGGAAGGGATTCTGGACTCCATGTCTGATCTTTTTTGTGGCTTGGTTTTCACCGAGGAGGAGGAGCAGCAAGCGGAGAACGGGTAGGTGGGCTCTTTGGTGGGAGGCAAGGATGGGCAGTGAGTGCGGGGCACTGGGGATGATTCGGGGAGGGACTGCTGCAAGAGGGGTGCTCCGTGGCGGGGTCCTCGGAGGAAGCGGAGAGAGACAGCAAAAAGAGGTGCAGGGTGATCTCAACAGTGACCTGAATGAAGGCAGGGCGTCAAGCCCGGCACAACTGAAAACAGTAAATCCATGACACAGACACACACGCATGTGCAGCCACACGTGGGCTCTCCCAATGTATGCAGACACAGCTCCACCACGTGTGTCCCCACGCACGAGCACTAGGGAGGTGCGGGCTGAGAGGCACGTGCGCGGGTCACCGCCCTGTGTGCACAGGCACGGGAGTGACTGCAACGTGGGTGCACGTGTGGCCGAGATGCAGGCGGACACTTTGCTCCAGGTGGGGGAAGGGAGGCCCGTGTATGACAGCGGCGAGGCCTGCACGCCTGTGCCCACATGCGGGAGGCAGGCCAGGCCGGCACGGGGAGCCCAGACATGCACACATGGACATGTCGTGAAGCGGGGGGATGACACACACGCAGACACAGCCCCCCAGACAGATGGACCCGCAGATGGGCCACGTGGGTGCTTTGTGGAGACACAATGGTGGAACCGCCCATCCCCAAGGCTCTGTGTGTCCCAAGGTCTCCCTAGCCCCCCTAGGGCCCGAACAGAGAGGCTGGACTGCCCGTCGGTGCCCCATTACAGACCTGAAGCCCCGCCATCACCTCTGCTTGTCTTTGTTCCATGATGTTCTTACTGCTCAGCCTTGGAGACACTCTCTCCCTGTAGTTTTCTATGGCTCCCCATCACCTTACCTGTCACCTCTGGACACTTACCATTGCCTTACACAGCTTCCACTACTCCTGCCTGTCTGGGTCCCATTGTAGTCTCACTGGACATGCCTACTGCTTCCGTATAGAGGATGCTCTCTCTCTGCCACCTTCCATAGCTCCCTATTACGTACCCATTGAAGCTGGTCTCCCCTTTTCACCCTCCATGGCTCACCGACACTTCTGCTTGTCTGTCTCCCAATGCTTGGGCACTCCCAATACCCACCATTCTTGGTGGCTTGCTTGCTTTCTTTTTAGAGACGAGGGTCTTGCTACATTGCCCATGCTGGTCTCAAACTCCTGGCCTCAAGCAAGCCTTCTGCCTTGGCCTCCCAAAGAGCTCGGATTACAAGCATAAGCCACTGCGCCCAGCCCCCTCAGTGGCTTCCTATCACCCACAACAGTCTGTGGGTGACAGTCGTGATCTCACTGCCTGAGTATGGGAGGCACTCTCCCCCCACCATGGCCCTGTATAACTCCCCACCCTTGTGTGTGTCTGCATCCATTATATCTTCACTGGCCAGGTGTTGAAGCATTCTTCTTCTACCACTGTCTACAGCTCCCCGGTACTCATGCCCAACTGTGCCCCCTAATAACCTCAGTGTGCGGCTTTGAAGACATTTGCCTCCACTCCTCCAGTGCCAATGCCTGCCACGGCCGCACACTGTCTCTGTCTGTCCTCCAGTAGTCCCCACAGCTTGGGGCCTGCAGATGCTCCCTGCCCCCTGCTGCCCTCTGAGGCTCCCACGTCCTGTCAGCCACCCACACTCACCCGATCGCAGCTGTTTGATGCGTCCATTGCTGGCACTAGGATCCACGGGCAGGAAGTCCTTGAACCAGGTGATCTCAGGGTCAGGGTTGCCGCTGGCCGCACAGAGCATGGTGGCTGTCCGTGTCCGCTCCACCACCTTCAACTGCGGGCCCATGTCGATGTTGGGGAAGCCAGAGGGCAGCTGGTCCTCTGAGGGCAGAGACAGGCGAGAAATGGGCATGGTTCTGAGCACTGCACGGCCACCCCTCCAGCCTGCGGCTCAGGGAGTGCCCGGCCACGGGTCCAGCTCCTGCCTGGCTGCGTGACCTCAGCCCTGGGTGCCATCCTTTACAGCCAGTTCTCTTTTTGAGACAGGGTCTTGCTGTCTCAAGTGCAGTGGCACAATCACAGCTCACTGCAGTCTCAATGATCTGGGCTCAAGTGATCCTCCTGCCTCAGCCTCCTGAATAGCTGGGACTATAAGCACGTGCCACCACGCCTGGCTAATTTTTAAAATTTTTGTAGAGAGAGGGTCTTGCTGTGTTGTCCAGGCTGGTCTCAAACTCCTGGCTCCAAGCAATCCTAGCACTTCTGCCTCCCAAAGCACTGAGATTACAGGCATGAGCCACTGCACCTGGCTGGGTCCCTCTTCTGTACAAGGGGGAGGCTTGTGTGAGGGAACTGAGCAGGCTAGAATATTTCTCACTGGGGGGTGATTCTGCTGCCCTGGGAGACACTGGGCGATGTCTGGGGATATCTGAAGTTGTCATGACTTGGGGGTGGGTGCTCATGGAACGGACTGGGTGGGGCTCAGAGATGCTCTGCCTCCTGCTATGTATAAGCGCAAACCTGGCCCCACAGTCCACAGTGCTGAGTGGGTTCATTTACAGCAGCCTGAGGACTCCTTTCCTTTTATCTTTTTTTTTTTTTTTTTTTTGAGACGGAGTCTCGCTCTGTCGCCCAGGCTGGAGTGCAGTGGCCGGATCTCAGCTCACTGCAAGCCCCGCCTCCTGGGTTTACGCCATTCTCCTGCCTCAGCCTCCCGAGTAGCTGGGACTACAGGCGCCCGCCACATCGCCCGGCTAGTTTTTTTGTATTTTTTAGTAGAGACGGGGTTTCACCGTGTTAGCCAGGATGGTCTCGATCTCCTGACCTCGTGATCCGCCCGTCTCGGCCTCCCAAAGTGCTGGGATCACAGGCTTGAGCCACCGCGCCCAGCCCTTTTTATCTTTTAAAAAATTTTTGTAGATAGACAGACAGACAGACAGATAGATATATCAGCTGGGCACGGTGGCTCATGCCTGTAATCCCAGCACTTTGGGAGGCCGAGGTAGGTGGATCACTTAAGGCTAGGAGTTTAAGAAACAGCCTGGTCAACATGGTGAAACCCCATCTCTATTAAAAACAAAAATTAACCAGGTGTGATGGTGCACGCTTGTAATCCCAGCTACTTGGGAGACTGAGGCAGAAAAATCACTTGAACTTGGGAGATGCAGGTTAAGGTGAGCTGAGATCACGCCCCTGCACTCTAGCCTGGGCGACAGAGCGAGACTCGGTCTCAAAAAAAATAAAAATAAAAATAAAATAAATAAAATAGAGATAGGGTCTCACTATGTTGCCCAGATTGGTCTCGAACTCCTGGGCTCAGGAATCCTCCCACCTTGGCCTCCCAAAGCACTGGGATTACAGGTACTTTACAGGTATGAGCCACTGTGCCTGGCCTGGAAGACACCTTTTTTTTTTTTTGAGATGGAGTCTCTCTGTTGGCCAGGCTGGAAGGCACTGGCATGCACTCCACACCCGGCTAATTTTTGTACTTTTAGTAGAGAAGGGGTTTTGCCATGTTGGCCAGGCTGGTCTCGAACTCCTGACCTTGTGATCCGCCCGCCTTGGCCTCCCAAAGTGCCTGGAATACAGGCGTGAGCCACTGCACCCACCTGCCTTTCTAAACATAAACCACACTGCTCCCCCACTGTACACCCTTCTGTGGTCCCACCACCCTCAGAAGGAGCCCCGGCTGCTTGTCTGCTGCCGGCCTCTGCCACCTTCCCTTCTCTTTTTCTCTCTGGCCCAGTCACACTGGCCTCCACGGCTCTTAAAGTCATCAAGCCCCCTCCCTTGGGTCACCTGTTCTGTTCCCTTGGCCTGGAATCCCCGTTCCCGCATCTGTCTACTGATTGGAACTCCACCTGGGAGTAGCTCCAACTCCCTTGCTGTAAATGTCCCTACACGCCCCACTGTCCTCTCTGCAGCAGGGAACTCTGAAATGGTGCATCTGCGTCCCTAGCACCCAGCACAGAACCAGGCATACAGTAGGAACTCAATCAATGAACAACTTAATCCTGGTTAAGCACGCAATCCTCCAGCACGGTGAGTGGCCCCAGGTCTCCAGCGCTCAGTATCCCTCTTGGGTGGCGAGATTCTAGCTCCCCTCCATGGTAAATGGAGACTGGTGGTGATGGGGTCGGGGGACAAGGAGGAGAAACTCAGCTCCCTGGGATCTCCTGGTCCCAGAGTTCCCTGACTGGTGGGAATGTGCTTCTGGGCTGAGGGGATGAGCTGAGCCGGCTGAGTGACAAGCTGCCTCACATCCAGGGTGCTCTACAAACCAAGATGGGCCGGCCGCAGGGGCTCACACCTGTAATCCCAGCACTGTGGGAGGCCGAGGCAGGAGGATCACCTGAGGTGAGGAGTTCGAGACCAGCCTGGCCAACATGGTGAAACCCCGTCTCTACTAAAAATACAGAAATTAGCCAGGCGTGGTGGTGGGCACCTGTAATCTCAGCTAACCGAGAGGCTGAGGCAGAAGAATTACTTAAACCCAGGAGGTGGAGGTTGCAGTGAGCCGAGATCATGCTACTGTACTCCAGCCTGGGTGACAGAGCAAGACTCTGTCTCAAAAAAAAAAAAAAAAAAAAATTAGGAAATAGCTATGTAGTGCAGACTCGTAACTGCTCCCCCCATCCCGCCCAACTCCATTCCAAAGGACAACTGACAAAAAAGTGACCAATGGCAGTGCAAGAAATAGGCAGCTCGTTTGCATCTGGTAGGAACGCTGGAGTGGGAGGGGGTAAAGGGCCGCAAATGATGGCTTCAGGGCCACATGTGGCCCTGTGGCTGTTTTTGTTAATAAAGTTTTATTGGTTGGGCGCGGTGGCTCACGCCTGTAATCCCAGCACCTTGGGAGGCCGAGGCGGGTAGATCACGAGGTCAGGAGATCAAGACCATCCTGGCTAACACAGTGAAACCCCGTCTCTACTAAAACTGCAAAAAAATTAGCCAGGCGGGGTGGCGGACACCTGTAGTCCCAGCTACTCGGGAGGCTGAGGCAGGAGGATGGTGTGAACCCGGGAGGCGGAGTTTGCAGCAAGCCGAGATTGGGTCACTGCACTCCAGCCTGGGTGATAGAGCGAGACCCCATCTCAAATAAATAAATAAATAAAGTTTTATTGGCACACAGCCACACCCATTCATTTCTCAGCTTTCCCACCACAATGGCAGAGTTTTGGGTTGTTGCTGTGACAGAGACCGTCCAGCCTGTAGAGCCAAAAATATTTACTTTCTGGTGCTCTGAAGAAAAAGTGTGCTGCTTCCTGGTGTAGACAATGTTGCTGTTTGTTTAAAGAACACACATGTATTTGCTTGCAAAGGCCCAGATGGGACATGGGGCACAGGGCTGGGTGGCTGTGGACAGAGGTGGGCAGGAAGCCACCATCTTGGGAGGAAACTGAGCCCCAGGCAAGCAGCAGGAGGGCAGGAGGCCAAGATGGGGCAAAGGAGAGGTGGGCAGGATCCAGGGAGGTGCAGCCAGAATCAATCCCCGCCTCCCCAGTGTAACAGGAGAGCAGCAGTTCCAGCCCAGGGGTCACTGCTTGATGGGAAAAAGCCCCAGTGGGGCCCGGGCGCGGTGGCTCAAGCCTGTAATCCCAGCACTTTGGGAGGCCAAGACGGGCGGATCACGAGGTCAGGAGATCGAGACCATCCTGGCTAACACGGTGAAACCCCATCTCTACTAAAAAATACAAAAACCTAACTGGGCGAGGTGGCGGGTGCCTGTAGTCCCAGCTAC
>NW_016812914.1:606835-614965 GCF_001698545.2 Rhinopithecus bieti | reverse complement strand
AAACCCCGTCTCTACTAAAAATACAAAAACTAGCCTGGCCAGGTGGCGGGCGCCTGTAGTCCCAGCTACTCGGGAGGCTGAGGCAGGAGAACGGTGTAAACCCGGGAGGCGGAGCTTGCAGTGAGCTGAGATCTGGCCACTGTACTCCAGTCCGGGTGACAGAGCGAGACTCTGCCTCAAAAAAAAAAAAAAAAAGAGCCCCAGTGGAAAGCCCTGAGCACTAACAGCATCCCAGGCACTGTGCAGGCAAAAGAACCTGTGATCTCCTCCAAGCCTTTTTCACAGAGGGGAAAACGGAGGCCCAGGCAGATGCACACTTGTTCCAGGTCATACAGCCAGCATGTAGCAAGGATTTGAACCCAGGCCTGGCTGAGCTCAGAAGAAGCTGAGCGGGATGGGCTGCAAAAGCCCTCCACCCAACCAGGTCTGGACCCATCGGGGCCCTGAAGGGGGTGGGGTTGGATGCTGTCTGAGGTGGTTCAGGCCTCTTGTCCGTCCTTCCTGGGCCAGGGACCCGGACGAGCTAGAAACTCGGCTGATTGGCTACTGATGACCTCATCAGAGATTAGGGCCAAAATGACTGGGCCTGAGTCAGTTGGTTTTGGTGCCCACAGCTGGGTCTGTGGGCATTCCCGTGTGTGTGTGCATGCCTGTGTGCCTACGAGGGTGGCTTTGATGACGACGAGAACCCTGTATTTCATTCATACGTGGGTACGTGTGCTCACGCTTGTACATGCTCAAGCTTGCGCTGCGCCCACACGTGTTCACACGCGAGCACTTCCCGTGTGCATGTGGCCCCGCAGGGCTCCCCGTGAGCATGTGTGGGCAGCAGCCAGCCAGGGTGCAGGGGGAGGCCTCGGCCGCCTGATGCTACCAAGAGCACCTAATTAAACGAAAACGTACATCGCGAACCACACTGTGCCCAGTTCCTCGGAGTTTAATTAAAACAACAGTGCAGGAGGCGTGTGCGGGGTCCACAATCAGATGGCAGAGGAGGAGGGAGGCAGGGAGTGGCCCTGGCAGTCCAGATGGTCCCCCGCCAACTGCCAGTGACTGGCCGGGGGTGCCTGGAGCTCAGGGCTGGTGGCAAGGTGGGTGGGGAGGGGACAGGGTATCTGAGGCCCTGGGCCCCGGCAGGAAGGATGAGCTCCCAGTCCAGGCAGGCCCTTCCAGGCAGCTGGAGAGCAGAGAGAAAAAGAGTGTGGGCTGGGCGCAGTGGCTTATGCCTGTAATCCCAGCACTTTGGGAGGCCAAGGAGGTGGATCACCTGAGGTCAGGAGTTTGAGACCAGTCTGATCAACATGGTGAAACCTTGTATACTAAAAATACAAAAATAAGCCAGGCGTGCTGGTGGGTGCCTGTAGTCCCAGCTACTCAGGAGGCTGAGACAGGAGAATCTCTTGAACCCGGGAGGTGGAGGCTGCAGCGAGCCAAAATCATGCCATTGCACTCCAGCCTGGGCAACAAGAGCAAAACTCCAGTCTCAAAAAAAAAAAAAAGAGTGTGGATGGACGTTGGGGGCATTTTTCCCAGACTCCTGGGGACCGGGCAGTTGATAGCTTCACAGCTTGTCCTTTGAACACCCTGAGTGCTCAGCTTGGAGGCTGGCACGGGAAAAGAGGAGGCTGTTCCGTCTGTGCCCAGGAAAGGTCAGGGCAAAAATATCTGCTGGGAGGAGCAGGGCGGGCCACAGCGGGCTGACTCCACCCCTGCTCTTCCCTCCATCCCCCGGCGGGACGGGTTCCAGGACTCAGGCAAATGAAATGAGGGGCTCTCTGGTTAGAAAAGTATTAAGACTTTCCAGACCGCAACAGCAGAGGTTTTATCTTTTCTCCCCCCTCCCCCTGCCCTCATTTTAGAGACAGGGTCTTGCTTTGTCACCCAGACTGGGGTGCAGTGGCATGATCATAGCCCCCTGTAGCCTTGACCTCCGGGGCTCAGGGGATCCTCCTGCCTCAGCCTCCTAAGTACCTGGGACTTCAGGCAGGCACCACTACACCTGGCTAAGTTTTACATTTTTTTTTTTGTAGAGACTCGGACAGCGGGGTATGGGGTCTCTACGTTGCCCAGGCTAGTCTCCAACTCCTGGGCTCAAGTGATCCTCTTGCTTTGGCCTCCCAAAGCGTTGGGATTACAGGTGTGAGCCACGGCACGTGGCCAACAGCAGAGCTTCAAAAAGCACAGGGCCTTTCTTTCTTTTCTTTTGAGATGGAGTCTCCCTCTGTCACCCAGGCTGGAGTGCAGTGGCGCAATTTCAGCTCACTGCAGTCTCCGCCTCCCGGGTTCAAGCAATCCTCCTACCTCAGCCTCCCAAGAATCCGGGAGCTAGAATGACAGGTGCACATCACCACGCCTGGCTAATTTTTGTATTTTTGTACATCTGGGGCTTCCCCATGTTAGCCAGGCTGGTCTCAAAATCCTGACGTCAAGTTGTCTACTTGCCTCGGCCTCCCAAAGTGCTGGGATTACAGGCCAAAGCACAGGGCCTTTCTGAGGGAGGGATCCTGTATGACTCTACAGGTCACTCGCCTGTGATGCCAGTCCCAGTTTCATGGGACCAGAGTCTGAAATCAAGTATGCCTAGGGCAGCTGTGATACCCCCTCCCAGGGCTCCAAGCTGGTCACAGCTGGGCTGCCCTGGAGTACACTGGAATAGCCTCATCTTGGGAAGCGACATGCAGGGGTCACCTCCAAGCTAACGGCTGGCAGTGGCTCATATTCATGGTTGGGGTGTCTCTGTGGGTGACAGGTGTAGCCCACCCACTTGGGAGCTGCAGAAGAATTGGTAACAAGCATCTTACTAAACCAGAATCATAATGGTGATGCACGTAAGAACGGGGAAGTAGAATTGACCAAATATGGCGTTGTGCTAATCTCTCTCCCTGTCTCACTCACTCATCTGGTTCACAGAATTACCCCTTGTGGTGAGAACCATTATTAACCGGTTTCTTTTTTTTTTTTTTCCCCCGAGACGGAGTCTTGCCCTGGTCACCTAGACTGGAGTGCAGCGGCGCCATCTCGGCTCACTGCAACCTCCACCTCCTGAGTTCAAATGATTCCCCTGCCTCAGCTTCCTGAGTAGCTGGGATTACAGGTGCCCACCATCACGTTCAGCTAATTTTTGTATTTTTGGTACGTACAGGGTTTCACATCTTGGCCAGGCTGGTCTTGAACTCCTGACCTCACGACCCACCTTGGCCTCCCTAAGTGCTGGGATTACAGGCATGAGCCATTGTGCCCAGCCATTTTATTTTTATTCATTCATTCATTCATTCATTCAGTCATTCATTCAGTCATTCAGTCATTCAGTCATTCATTCATTTTGAGACAGAGTTTCGCTCTTGTCGCCCAGGCTGGGGTGCAATGGCATGATCTCAGCTCACTACAACCTCCGCCTCTTGGATTCAAGCGATTCTCCTGCCTCAACCTCCCGAATAGCTGGGACTACAGGTGCACGTCACCTTGCCAGGCTAATTTTTGTATTTTTAGTAGAGACGGGGTTTTACCATGTTAGCCAGGCTGGTCTTGAACTCCTGACCTCAGGTGATTCACCTGCCTCGGCCTCCCAAAGTGCTGGGATTACAGGTGTGAGCCCCTGCACCCGGCCCGACTTTAGAGATGAAAAAACTGCAGCTCAGAGAGGTTCATTAACTTGCCCTAGGTCACACAGCAACCAAGTGGCAGCCAGGACTTGAGCTCCACTGGCTGGGTCCAGTGCTAAAACCAAATTGCAATGGAGAAGGCAGCACAGAATGGTTGGGCAAGAGGTTTGTAAGGGGCTGTTTGAAATGATGCTGAACAAGAGTCTGTTCACAAAATTGCTTCCTCATTATAAAACAGCATCATTCAGATAGCCCCCTATAAACCCCTTGCAACTTGTTCAAGAGATGCACTTAGGCTGCACGCAATGACTCATGCCTATCATCTCAGCACTTTGGGAGGCCGAGGTGGGCGGATCATGTGAGGTCAGGAGTTTGAGACCAGCCTGGCCAACACGGTGAACCCCGTCTCTACTAAAAATACAAAAATTAGCCAGGTGTGGTGGCACGTGCCTGTAATCCCAGCTACTCGGGAGGCTGAGGCAGGAGAATTACTTGAACCTGGGGGGCGGAGGTTGCAGTGAGCTGAGATAGTGCCACTGCACTCTAGCCAGGGCAACAAAGCAAGACTCTGTCTCAAAAATAAAAAAAAAGAATTGCACCTGAACAAGGCCAGCAAGCAGCCCTGCAGGCCCGTGTGAATGTCTGGGGAAGTGGGGCAGCTATTTCCGCCTACCTAGCATCTGTTCATCCTTTATTTTTTGTAGAGATGGGGTCTCACTATGTTGCCCAGTCTGGTCTCACATGTGATCCTCCCACCTCAGCCTCCCAAAGTGCTGGGATTGCAGGTGTGAGCCGCCATGCCCAATCCTGTTTATCCTTATTCCTTTGGCGAAATGACACTCACTCTTGGCTCCAGGGAGGAGTCCAGCCAATCAGAGTGTTTGTTCCTCCTGAGCCAGTGATTAGTTCAGGGAGGGGCATGGGATCCAAGTTCATTGGGGGTGGGGGAATTCGCACTAAGGATAACATCAATACAGAAGGAAACAAAGCCGAGACAGAGAGTGAACTCTGAGAAAATTCAATGAGTCCCTGGATCCAGCTAAACCTGAAGCCAGCCACTCCACGGAATTTTAATTCTGCATATCAATTATCTTTCTCACTTGAACCCATCTGAGTTGGATCAGCCTCTTGTCATCAGAAGCACATGATGAAGATTATAAATTAGGATGATTCTAGTCTCTCAATTCCTTCCTTTCTTGCAAAGGCACAATAAATCCCTACCAGTAGGCTCTGGGCCCTGAGAGTGTTACTGGTTCAAGAAGGGAGATCAAGGTCCTCCCAAAAAAACCAAAGTAGGAAGGTTTGGGCTCACTTGCATGTATTCCTTTGGTGCTTGTCCCCAAAGCCCAGGGCCCGGTTCATCCTCCGCCCACCCTGGGGAGCCCAATACCTCGGAGGACAGTGAGCTTGGCATGGACTGTAATCTCCCCAACCGAGTTCTGGGCCACACACTCGTACACGTTTTCATCCCGCGGTGTCCTCAGAGGCTGGATCCTCAGGACTGCCCCCGCACTCTCATCAAACTCAATCGTCTGCCGTGGGCAGGGGAAAAAAGGACAGGGTGAGGCTGGCATCCCCAGGAAGGTTCCTGTCTAGGCTGGGCTGTAAGGGGATGGCAGTCAGCCCCATGATCCTGGGGGTGATGCGAGAAGAGCTGGAGGCTGAATGTGCATGTGTGCCGGTGTCCAGTATAAATGCTTGGGACACAGAGTACAGATTTGGGTACATGTAAGAACAGGGTGTTGTGTGCATGTGTGACTGTGATAAATGTTTGCAAGCCCATGTGACAGGCACGCAAAGGCGTGTGAAGACATGCGGAATGTGGCAATGTGCATGTGTGATCATGTACACGTACGTATTCAGTGTTGTAAAGTTCCTTTTGTGTGCACTGGTGCTGTGTACACTGAGCTGTGAAGAAGATTCAGAGAGGGCAGGGCTTTGCTTGAGGCCACACAGCATGGAGCTGGTAGAACAAGTGAGGCGGGCAGGGCCCCAGCTGAAGTCTGCACAGCCACACTTGCCTGGCCACCGATGCCTGTGCTCCACCTGGGGAATGTGTCCACGGTGTCTTCTGTGGCTGAGGTGCTGTGGCCCTGCCTTGGGGGAGTGTTGACCCCAGGCTGCCTCTCCCCACCGCAACTCACCTCAAAGCGCTGAGAGTTGACCTTCTTGCCCTTCTTGTTCCAGGTCACTCGTGGCTTGGGGTCGCCCGTGGCTTGACACACGAAAGAGGCCACACCCCCGGACACACCGATCTGGTCCTTAGGTTCTTTGATAAACCTGGGGGGCTCTGGGGATACAGCGGAAAGAAGAGGGGAGCTGATGGGTCCAGGCATCTGGCTAGGATACCACAGAGCCATGAAAACCTGCCCTCCACCCTCTGCCCATAGAAATGCCACGTGGCCAATGGAGAGAGAAGGAGGAAAGCAAGGGTGACAATGAACACCCTCCCACCTCACCCCCCGCCATGGCACCCAGGTAGCCACATATCCCCACTTCCACCTGCAACAGCCACACCTGCCCACACATGGACACAACCTCACCTGGGCACACCTGCTCAGACACACTGCCACTGGGAAAGATGGAAGGGGAGACCCGTGAGATGTGGGGTCCCTAAATTCAGCACCTGAACCCCTCTCCATGGTGACCAGCCAAACCCTGGAGCGCCCTGAAAACACCTGCCAGAAGATAACTTGGTCTAATTCCCTGGCGAGACACGTGAGGAAACTGAGGCACCCAGCGTGGGGGTGACCATGGGATATGAGGCCAGAGCCAGCATTCGAACCCAGAGCTCCAGCTTCTCGGGAGGCATCCAGGACACGGCTGGACACAAGGGGTCAGTGCCCACGAGAGTGGTCTGAGCTAGAGGCAGGAGCTCAGAAAGGGGGAGTAATATTTAATATTTAATATTTAACCTCTCCAACAGCATGCAGGGGCAGTGACATCCTGATCTTCATTTTCTTTGTTTTTTTTCTTTCAAAGAGAGTCGCACACTGCCGCCCACGCTGGAGTGCAGTGGTGCGATCTCGGCTCACTGCAACCTCTGTGTCCTGGGTTCAAATGATTCTCCTGCCTCAGCCTCCTGAGTAGCTGGGACTACAGGCACCCACCACCACGCCTAACTTTTTGTATTTTTAGTATAGATGGGGTTTCACCATGTTAGCCAGGATGGTCTCCATCTCCTGACCTCGTGATCCGCCTACCTCGACCTCCCAAAGTGCTGGGATTACAGGCGAGAGCCACTGCGCCTGGGCTTCTTTTCTTTTCTTTCTTTTTTTTTTTTTTTAAGAGATAGGGATTCATTCTGTCACCCAGACTGGAGTGCAGCGGCACGGTCTTGGCTCACTGCAGCCTAGACCTCCCAGGCTCAAGCAATCCTCCCACCTTGGCCTCCCAAGTAGCTGGGACTACAGGTACAGGCCGTCACAACTGTAATCCCAGCACTTTGGGAGGCTGAGGCTGGAGGATCACCTGAGGTCAGGAGTTCAAGACCAGCCTGGCCAACATGGTGAAACCCCATCTCTACTAAAGTAACAAAAATTAGCCAGACACAGTGGTGGGCACCTGTAATCCCAACTGCTTGGCAGGCTGAGGCCGAGTAATTGCTTGAACCTTGGAGATGGAGGCTGCAGTGAGCCGAGATCACGGCACTGCACTTCAACCTGGGCAACAGAGTGAGACTCCGTCTTATAGAGATGGGGTCTCACTATGTTGCCCAGGTTGGTCTGGAACTCCTGGCCTCAAGTGATCCTCCCACCTTGGCCTCCCAAGTAGCTACGTTGTCCAGCCTGGTCTCAAACTCCTAGTCTTGAGCAATCCTCCCACTTCAGCCTCCCAAGTTGCTGGATTTATAGGCGTGAACCACCATACCCGGCTCTGCAATCCCTATTTTATATGTGAGAAAACTGAGATACAAACCAGGCAAAGGACTTGCTTTGGCTGGACATGCAGCCAGGCCGTGGCTGAGCTGAACACGCTCCTTTGAACCAGGCTGGTTTTCACACCCACATTCTTCACCCTCCATGACTACCTGATGTATTCATTCAGTCTCTGCAATAAAGTCTGGAGTAGGAGTGGTTTTTTTTTTTTTTTTTTTTTTTGAGGCGGAGTCTCACTCTGTCGCCCGGACTGGAGTGCAGTGACCGGATCTCAGCTCACTGCAAGCTCCGCCTCCCGGGTTTACGCCATTCTCCTGCTCCTGCCTCAGCCTCCCAGGTAGCTGGGACTACAGGTGCCACCACCTCGCCCGGCTAGTTTTTTTTTTGTAGTTTTTAGTAGAGACGGGGTTTCACCGTGTTCGCGGGGATGGTCTCGATCTCCTGACCTCGCGATCCGCCCGCCTCAGCCTCCCAAAGTGCTAGGATTACAGGCTTGAGCCACCGCGCCTGGCCAGGAGTGGTTTTTGTTTGTTTGTTTGTTTTTGAGATGAAGTCTCGCTCTGTCACCAGGTCACCAGGCTGGAGTGCAGTGGCGCGATCTCGGCTCAGTGCAATCTCCACCTCTCAGGTTCAAGCAATTCTCCTGCCTC
>NW_016812914.1:599256-606538 GCF_001698545.2 Rhinopithecus bieti | reverse complement strand
TTGTTTTTTTTTTTTTTTTTGAGACAGAGTCTCACTCTGTCGCCCGGACTGGAGTGCAGTGACCGGATCTCAGCTCACTGCAAGCTCCGCCTCCCGGGTTTACGCCATTCTCCTGCTCCTGCCTCAGCCTCCCAGGTAGCTGGGACTACAGGTGCCACCACCTCGCCCGGCTAGTTTTTTTTTTGTAGTTTTTAGTAGAGACGGGGTTTCACCGTGTTAGCCAGGATGGTCTCGATCTCCTGACCTCGCGATCCGCCCGCCTCAGCCTCCCAAAGTGCTAGGATTACAGGCTTGAGCCACCGCGCCTGGCCAGGAGTGGTTTTGTTTGTTTGTTTGTTTTGAGATGAAGTCTCGCTCTGTCACCAGGTCACCAGGCTGGAGTGCAGTGGCGCGATCTCGGCTCAGTGCAATCTCCACCTCTCAGGTTCAAGCAATTCTCCTGCCTCTACCACCCGAGTAGCTGGGATTATAGGCACGCACCACCATGCCTGGCTAATTTTTGTATTTTTAGTAGAGATGGGGTTTCACCATGTTGGCCAGGGTAGTCTCGAACTCCTGACCTCAAGTGATCCACCTACCTTGGCCTCCCAAAGTGCTGGGATTACAGGTGTGAGCCACTGCACCTGGCCTGGAGTACGCGTGTTTTATTATTTTTGTTGAGACAGAATCTCGCTGTCGACTAGGCTGGAGTGCAGTGGCGTGATCTTGGCTCACTGCAAGCTCCGCCTCCCAGGTTCACGCCATTCTCCTGCCTCAGCCTCCCGAGTAGCTCGGACTACAGGGGCCCGCCACCATGCCTGGCTAATGTTTTTTATATTTTTAGTAGAGATGGGGTTTCACGGTGTTAGCTAGGATGGTCTCGATCTCCTGGCCTTGTGATCCACCTGCCTCGGCCTCCCAAAGTGTTGGGATTACAGGCGTGAGCCACTGCACCAGGCTGAGTACCCCTGTTTTAACACCCTAGAGCAACCTCAATCAGCTGCACCTGGGATAGGCTACCATATCTGTGGAGAATTCATTAACACTGTTTCCTTTTTACTGACTATTTTTACAGTAACCTTTGCATCTCCCAGAGGGATACTACATTTCCGTTCACAGGAATGTTACAACGTATCCCCTAAGATGAATGGAGCTACTGCTGAGATTTTTTCTTTTTCTTTTTTTGTTTTTTGAGACAAAGAGTCTTGCTCTGTCGCCCAGGCTGGAGTGCAGTGGCGTGATCTCCGCTCACTGCAAGCTCCGCCTCCCGGGTTCACACCATTCTCCTGCCTCAACCTCCCAAGTAGCTGGGACTACAGGCGCCCGCCGCCACGCCCTGCTAATTTTGTTTTGTTTTGTTTTGAGGGCTGCAACATACTTACAAGAGTCCTCAGGAAGCAGCCTATATATCCAATAAAAAGGAACTGATCAAGTGAATGCCGGGCTATCTATGCAGCAGCGGAATACTACATAAATACAAAATGGGGGAAAGGGCCAGGCGTGGTGGCTCATGCCTCTAATTCCAGCACTTTGGGAGGTGGGCGGATCACGAGGTCAGGAGATCGAGACCATCCTGGCTAACATGGTGAAACCCTGTCTCTACTAAAAATACAAAAAATTACTGAGTTTTGCCATGTTGCCCAGGCTGGTCTCGAACTCCTGTCCTCAAGGGATCCTCTCACATCGGGATTTTTTTTTTTTGAGACAGAGTCTCGCGCTGTCGCCCAGGCTGGAGTGCAGTGGCACGATCTCGGCTCACTGCAAGCTCCGCCTCCCAGGTTCACGCCATTCTCCTGCCTCAGCCTCCCATGTAGCTGGGACTACAGGCGCCCGCCACCATGCCTGGCTAATTTTTTGTATTTTTTAGTAGAGACGGGGTTTCACCGTGTTAGCCAGGATGGTCTCGATCTCCTGACCTCGTGATCCGCCCACCTCGGCCTCCCAAAGTGCTGGGATTACAGGCGTGAGCTACCACGCCCAGCCTCGGGAAGCTTTTTGATTATTTATTTATTTATTTTTGTGGCAGGATCTCACTCTGTCACCCAGGCTCAAGGGCAGGGCGCGATTTCTGCTCACTGCAACCTCCGCCTCCCTGGTTCAAGCAGACTCTTCTGCCTTAGCCACCTGAGTAGCTGGGATTACAGGTGCATACCACGCCCGGCTAAGTTTTGTATTTTTGGTAGAGACAGGGTTTCCCCATGTTGGTCAGGCTCGTCTCGAACTCTTGGCCTCAGGTGATCCACCTGCCTCAGCCTCCGAACTTGCTGGGATTACAGGTGTGAGCCACCGCGCCCGGCCAGGATGCTTTTAAAAATAAACTACTAGGGTAGGAACAAGAAGATAAACTATTAAATGAGGGGGTGTGTATAAGCAAGAGGTAATAAAGTATAGCAAACAAAGTATAGTTGCATGATTTTTTAAAATGAAAAAGGGTGGGGCGTGGTGGCTCATGCCGGTAATTCCAGCGCTTTGAGAGGCTGAGGCGGGCTCTCTAGATTAGGAGTTCGAGACTAGCCTGACCAACATGGTGAAAACTCCATCTCTACTAAGAATACAAAAATTAGCCAGGCTTGGTGGTGCGTGCCTGTAATCCCAGCTACGCAGGAGGCTGAGGCAGAAGAATCGCTTGAACCCGGAAGGTAGAAGTTGCAGTGAGTTGAGATCGTACCACTGCACTCCAGCCTGGGTGACATACCAAAACTCTGTCTCAAAAAAAAAAAAAGGAAAAAAGAAAAAAGGGAACGATTATGTGTACGTGTAGAAACAGTGCTGCCTCCAGGGAGCTGAGTGGCTGGACACAGGGACAGAGACTTTCATTCGTTATCTTTTCAGATTTAGAACTAAAGACAAATTGAATAAGTTATTTTATTATTTTTTATTTTCTTAGTTTTTTTTTTTTTTTTTTTTGGAGAGACAGGGTCTCACGCTCACCCAAGGCTGGAGTGCAGTGGTGCAATCATAGGTCACTGCAGCCTCAAACTCCTGGGCTCCAGGGATCCTCTGGCCTCAATCTCCTGAGTAATTAGGACCACAGGTGCTTCCCACCACACGCAACTAATTTTTAATCTGTTCTAGAGACAGGGTCTCGCTATGTTTCCCAGGCTGGTCTGGAACTCCTGGGCTCACGAACCTCCCATCTCGGTCTCCCAAAGCTCTGGGATTAGCGGTGTGAGCCACCGTGCCCAGCTGAAGTTATTTATTTTTATTTTTACTTTTTTTTTTTTTGAGACAGAGTCTCACTCTGTCGCCCAGGCTGGACTCGCTGTAAGCTCTGCCTCCCGGATTCACGCCATTCTAGTGCCTTAGCCTCCCGAGTAGCTGGGACTAAAGGCACCTGCCACCATGCCCGGCTAATTTTTTTGTATTTTTTGTAGAAAGGGGGGGGTTTCACCGTGTTGGCAACGATGGTCTCGATCTCTTGACCTCATGATCTGCCCGCCTCAGCCTCCCAAAGTGCTGGGATTACAGGCGTGAGCCACTGCACCTGGCCTGAAGTTATTTTAAACCATAAACTTGCTTAAGTAGGCCAGGCGCAGTGGCTCACACCTGTAATCCCAGCACTTTGGGAGGCCGAGGCAGGCAGATCACAAGGTCAGGAGATTGAGACCATCCTGGCTAACATGGTGAAACCCCGTCTCTACCAAAAATACAAAAATTAGCCAGGCATGGTGGCGGGCACCTGTAGTCCCAGCTACTCAGGAGGCTGGCTGAGGCAAGAGAATGGCGGGCAAACCCAGCAGGCGGAGCTTGCAGTGAGCTGAGCTCACACCACTGCACTCCAGCCTGGGCGACAGAGCGACACTCCGTCTGTTTAAAAAAAAAAAAAAAAATTGCTTAAATAAAAAAGTGAGCTGATTAAAGAAAAAATGGAGCACAACTTTGTTTTAAGTAAAAGATTGGGGTCTGAGGAGAGGCAGAGGTCTAACAACTCAAACTTGAGCAACACTAGGACTTTGAGCCTCTACTACCGGCTGGAAATGGGTGAAGTGAGTCCAGGGGCCACATAGATTGACCAGAAAAGTTCTGGAAAGTTCCAGCTATTCAGAAGTCCAGAGAGGCCTTAAGAAGGCCTGAGGTTCCAAGTGTAGGTCCCTGTGGGCCCCAACGCCTACCCATCCATAGCCCGGGCTGGGCTTTAAACAAAACAGAGTTCCTGCCCCAGTGGCCTGACCAGCCTAACCTCCCTCACTCAAGGCTCTCCTCCTGTTGATATGACCATATGTGTCTGCTTTGAGCATCTGTCCCAAAAGTCACTACACCTGGTTGGGTGCAGTGGCTCATGCCTATAATCCCAGCACTTTGGGAGAGGATTGGATTACCTGAGGTCAGGAGTTCAAGACCAGCCTGGCCAACATGATGAAACCCCATCTCTACTAAAACATACAAAAATCAGCCCGGCATGGCGGCAGGCGCCTGTAATCCCAGCTATTTGGGAGGCTGAGGCAGGAGAATCGTTTGAACCCAGGAGGCAGAGGTTACAATGAGCTGAGATCGTGCCATTGCATTCCAGCATGGGTAACAAAAGCAAAACTCCATCTCAAAAAAAAAAAAAAAAAGTCACTAGACCCACCATGTACAGGAATGCACGACCTCCCTTAACCTTTTTTTTTTTTTTGAGATGGAGTCTCGCTCTGTTGCCCAGGCTGGAATGCAGCGGCGCAATCTTGGCTCACTGCAACCTCCGCCTCCCTGGTTCAAGCGATTCTCCTGCCTCAGTCTCTAGAGTAGCTGGGATTATAGGCGCCCACCATCACACCCGGTTGATTTTAGTATTTTTAGTAGAGACGGGGTTTCAGCATGTTGGCCAGGCTGGTCTCAAACTCCTGACCTCAAATGATCCACCCACCTCGGTCTCCCAAAGTGCTGGGATTACAGATGTGAGATGCCGCGCCTGGCCCCTCAACTCCTATTTATCCCTCTGATGAAACAACAGCCAGTCCCACTGTACAGATTCAGGAATGTTAATGGGTTCACAGAGCTCAGAGCTCAGAAGCTGGGTGTGGTAGCTCACGCCTGTAATCCCAGCAGTTTGGGAGGCCAAAGCGGGAGGATCACCTGAGGTTGGGAGTTCGAGACCAGCTTGAAAAACGTGGTGAAACCCCATCTCTACTAAAAATACAAAAATTAGCCCAGCGTGGTGGCAGGTGCCTGTAATCTCAGCTACTCGGGAGGCTGAGGCAGGAGAATCGCTTGAATCCAGGAGACAGAGGTTGCAGTGAGCTGAGATCACGCCATTGCACTCCAGTCTGGGTGACAGGGCAAGACTCTGTCTCAAAAAACAAACCACCACAAAAAATATCACAGAGCTCAGAAAAAACAGCACTGGAATTTGAACCCGGGTTTCTGCCTCCAAGCCGACATCTTACTCTCCTTCCACATCCAGACCTTGAGCCTGATTAGGGCAGATGTTTTGCTCCACATTGAGCCTGGGCCTGCCCCCTCCTTCTGGCCTCAGTAATTGTGACCCAGGGCCATGAGTCCTCAGCCAAGGACATGAGGAAAAGTCACTGTGGCTGGGTCAAGAATGTTACTTCTGGTAAAAATCTCTCCCTCTGGAGCTGCTGGAAGGAAGGGCAGAAGCTGGCTGCGGGTAGAGACGCATCCAGATGCCTGTCTGACCTGGAGCCAGAACACACCCCTTGCCCCCTCCACTCCAGCGAGCAAGACCGGGCGGGTGCTACAATCAGCCACTGTCTGTGTTCCTTTCTCCCGGGGTCCCTTCCTCCTCCTCTCGCCTGGCAGCTCCAACCTCAGCTCGGCCAGCACCTCCCCTGTGGAGCTTTCTTGGGTTACTGCAGGCCCGGTCAGGAGTCCCTTATGCCACTGCAGCCTGGGCATCCCCAGAACACTAGGCTGAAATACCTGCTTGTGTGGCTCTCAGCAGAAAGGCCAAGGGACAGCCTCAGTTCCCTGGGACCTCAGATTTCCTCTCGGTGTCTGGTGGCCCTTGAGAAAACGGAGCTCCCAACATCACTGCCTGCTCTCGGATTTGGAGGGGTTCTACCTCTCAGAACTACCCCCACCACTGCAGAGCAAATACCCTCTCCGTCTTCTCCAGGCAGCTTTGGGATCGGAGCCAGCCTGGAAGAGCTGTCTCTGCCCACTGCGTTCGTTCCCGGTCAGAAAATGTCTTGTGGATGCTTGGGATCTCTCCTTTGGACAAAGCTTCCCCACCTTTTTCTCAGCAAAGGGGCAGAGACGCAGGAAGGACACCTTTGGGGCTTGAGAGGGCTGCGCACCTGCAGCTCGAGAGGCACAAAGACACGCCATGTGCTGTTTTATGCCTGTGGCCAGGAGGAGCAAAACTGAGGCTCAGAAAGGTGAAGAGGCCGGGCGCGGTGGCTCACACTTATAATCCCGGCACTTTGGGAGGCTGAGGCAGGCAGATCACCTGAGGTCAGGAGTTCAAGACCTGCCTTGCCAATGTGGTGAAACCCCATCTCTACTGAAAATACAAAAATGAGCAGGGCATGGTGGTAGGCGCCAGTAATTCCAGCTCCTCGGGAGACTGAGGCACGAGAATTGCTTGAACCTGGGAGGCAGAGGTTGCAGTGAGCCGAGACTGCACCATTGTACTCCAGCCTGGACGACAGAGCGAGACTCCATTTCAAAAAAAAGACAAAAGAAAAGAAAAACTGAAAGGGGTCAGTACTGAAGGCCAGACATCCCCAATGCAGTGGAGAGAGGCCAGGAAGACTCAGGCCCTGGAGGCGGCCGGACAGATCACAGCACAGCTATACCTGGCTTCTGGTCCCTGAGGGAGTGTGGTCATGGGGAACTTGGTCTGTGGGACCAGGCAGCTCAAGTTCAAACGGCCACTTCTGGTCGAGCACAGTGGCTCACGCTTGTAATCCCAGCACTTTGGGAGGCTGAGTTGGGAGGATCGCTTAAATCTAAGAGTTTGAGACCAGCCTGGGCAACATAGTAAAAGCTCCGTCTCTGTAAGAAATCTAAAAAATTAGCCAGGCCAGGCACTGAGGCTCAGGCCTGTAATCCCAGTATTTTGGGAGGCTGGGGTGGAGGATTGCTTAAGCCCATGAGTTTTAGACCAGTTTGGGCAACATAGTAAGAACTCCATCTCTACAAGAAATTTAAAAAATTAGCCAGGCTGGCCGGGCTCAGTGGCTCATGCCTGTGATCCCAGCACTTTGGGAGGCCGAGGCAGGAGGATCATGAGGTCAGGAGATTGAGACTACCCTGGCTAACATGGTGAAACCCCATCTCTACTAAAAATACAAAAAATTAGCCGGGCGTGGTGGCGGGCGCCTGTAGTCCCAGCTACTCGGGAGGCTGAGGCAGGAGA
>NW_016812914.1:573249-599115 GCF_001698545.2 Rhinopithecus bieti | reverse complement strand
ATATAGATGATTTTATGTTTTGTATGTGAATGCATATAGAGGAATGTATGTGTGTGTGTGTGTGTATATATATATATCTGTGCATGTGTATACACAAACATACACTCATACTCAAATTAGGCCAGGCACAGAGGCTCATGCCTATAATCCCAGCACTTTGGGAGGCCAAGGTGCTTCAGCCCATCTCTTTTCTTTTTTTTCTGAGACAAGGTCTGAATCTGTTGCCCAGGCTGGAGTGCAGTGGTGCAATCAGTTTCCGTAGTTGTATGACGGGGATGCTGATAATCGCATTCACCTCATCGGGGTGTGCTGACTGATCTGAACGCATAGTGGCATTTACTGAAAAACAGCATGAAGCCAGATGCCATGGCTGGCTCACACCTGTAATTCTAGCACTTTGGGAGGCCAAGGCAGGTGGATTGCTTGAGCTCAGGAGTTCAAGACCAGCCTGGGCAACACAGTGAAACTGCATCTCTACAAAAAATTTAAAAAATTAATTGGGCATGGTAGTCCATGCCTGTAGTCCCAGCTACTTGGGAGGCTGAGGTGGGAGGATCGCTTCAGCCTGAGACGTGGAGTTGCTGAGATCCTGCCACTGCACTCCAGCCTGGGTGACAGAGTGAGACCCCATGTCAAAAAGAAGAAACAACAATAAAAAAAAGCAGCACGAAAATAAGAAAAAGCACAAATGAATGAGTCGGGGTGTATGTCTCCAGTTTGTTCACCAGCAGTAACACTTATGCTTGTGGTAACACAGGATTGCTGGCCTGCTATGTGCCCAGCTATGTGCCCAGCAGCAGGCAGGGGCTTATGACACGTCCATGTCATAAGAATGCTGGATGTGCATAATGATAGGAACCCTGTGACGGTGGGTAAGGGAGGCTGAGCCACTAGTCCTAGGTTGTGCAGCAGGTCAGCAGCAGAGCCAGGATTCAAACCCAGCCTGACTGTAGAACCCAGTCTCTTTCCCTACTCCCCTGATCCCGTATGTCCTCATGGGCCTGAGTGATGCCTTCTCCAGGTCCTTCATGGTGGGTCTTGGCATTGGGCCCCAAATGGACCTTCATCCTCTTCACATTACAGCCAGAAATGCTGCCTTGCCCATCTCTAAACTATACCAACCTCTTTCACCTCCAGGCCTTCCCGGGTGCTGTCATCCTGACAAGGAATAGCTTTTCTATTGGCGAACTCCTATACACTCACAAAACCCCAGTCCCAATGCCCTTTCTCCCAAGAAGCCTCCCCTGGCTCCGCCTGAGACAGTTTGTCTGCGTGTCTGCCACCAGGTGTAGCTACTGCCCACAGCAAGGAAAGGTGAACTCTGTGGCTCACTAAGGAGTGACCTCAAATAAGTCCTTGCCTCTTTTGAACCTCGTTTTCCTTCATCGGAAAACATGGAAGGTAACAGAACTGACACACCGGGTTTTGTCAGGCTCAAGGGAGAGGAAGCAGGTAAAATCTGGGCTTAGCATGGAGCCTGGTGCTGAGTTGATGCTGGGGACACAGACACCACCACCATCGTTACTGTTATTTATGAATACCAGCATTGTTATTTATCTCTGAATCTCTCAGGGCTCAGCACACAGCCCTCAGCATTCAGCCTCATTTGTGGAGCATAAAAGTTCCACTTGGCAGCCGGGCGCCGTGGCTCACACCTGTAATCCCAGCACTTTGGGAGGCCGAGGCAGGTGGATCACGAGGTCAGGAGATTGAGACCATCCTGGCTAACATGGTGAAACCCCGTTTCCACTAAAAACACAAAAAAATTAGCCGGGCATGGTGGCGGGCGCCTGTAGTCCCAGCTACTTGGGAGGCTGAGGCAGGAGAATGGCGTGAACCCGGGAGGCAGAGCTTGCAGTGAGCTGAGACTGCGCCACTGCACTCCAGCCTGGGCGACAGAGCGAGACCCTGTCCCAAAAAAAAAAAAAGTTCCATTTGGCAAAATGGAGGGCCCCCGGGAGGAGGTGGGGAGCGTGCTCACACACACACAGCCATAAATGCACACAGGTAAACAAACACGCGGACACCTGCACACCCCGTGCCAGCTTCTTACCTTCTGCTGCGCAGCCTCCAACGAGCAGGACCACAAGGAGGCCCATGGGACCAACCACGGATACCATGCCAGGGCCCCAGGTGGGCGCCATGCTTGGCAGCGACCTCCGATCTCCGCCCTGGAGGGGGATGGCCCCCCGGTCCCTCACAGAGAGGCCTCAAGCCGAGTGTCAGATGGGGCAGCGTCTGCAGAGACAATGAAGGGCTGTGAGAGGCGAGTGGGGAAATCCAGGAGACCTTCATGGAGGAGGCAGCGGGAGGGTCACATGGAGCGGGGGAGGGTCCTGCAGGGGCTGCTCATGGGAAAATGGGGAAGGATCACGGGGTGATGGGATGGAATGAAAGTGCTGGGCCCCTGCTACAGAATTAATGTGTCCCCCCGCCAAAAAGAAAATCGTTATGTCGAAACCTAGTCCCCACTACGATGGTAATAGGAGGTGGAGTCTTTGGAAAGTGACTAAGTCATGAGAGCAGAGACCTCATGAATGGGATTAGTATCATAAAAGATCTCCCAGAAAGCTCCCTTGCCCTTTCTGCCACGTGAGGACACAGGGAGAAGATGCCTTCCATGAACCAGAAGACAGCCCTCACCAGACACCAAGTCTGTGTTGCCATGATCTTCGGCTTCCCAGTCTCTAGAACTGTGAGGTACAAATTTCTGTCGTTTACAAGCCACTTGGTCTGTGGTATTTGGCTATAGCAGCCCAAATGGACTAAGGCAGCCTTCAACCACAAGCGAAACCCCAACCCCAGCATGAGTCCCCAACCCAGGCTGGGCCCGTGACTCAGACCAAGCCCCACACCAGGACTGAGGACCTCTGGGGTGCTGAGCCCCGATTTTCTCCAACTCACAGGCTGCTTCTCAGGAAGGAGGGGACTCCAAACTACGCTGCTGTCTGGCTCTAAAACCTGGTCCTAGGCCGGGCGCGGTGGCTCAAGCCTGTAATCCCAGCACTTTAGGAGGCCGAGACGGGTGGATCACGAGGTCAGGAGATCGAGACCATCCTGGCTAACACGGTGAAACCCTGTCTCTACTAAAAAATACAAAAAACTAGCCGGGCGAGGTGGCGGGCGCCTGTAGTCCCAGCTGTTCGGGAGGCTGAGGCAGGAGAATGGTGTAAACCCGGAAGGCGGAGCTTGCAGTGAGCTGAGATCCGGCCACTGCACTCCAGTTTGGGCGACAGAGCGAGACTCCGTCTCAAAAAAAAAGAAAAAAAAAGAAAAAAAAAAAAAAACCTGGTCTCCCAAGTCATGAGACAAATCTCTCCCACACACCTGCCTGTCCCTGCCCTGCTCTAAGACCTCCCATGGCTCCCGGAGCCCCAGGGGAAGCCACTCCTGCTGACTTCACTGTTTCCCCTCGCTTGGAGGTACAGCCAGGCCGGCCAAGCTCAGTCCCACCTCCAAGCCTTTGCTTCTGCGTGCCCTCTGCCTGGAATGCTGTCCCCACCACATGACAGAGGTCTCAGCTCAGCTGTCACTTCCTCAGGAAGCCCTTCTCTGCCCCTCAAAGGTCAACCCCCCCTACATTCTACATCCCAGAGCGTCAGATATGACTAAGGTTATGCTCCATGGTATTCACCCTGGTTCCCAAATTAAATGAAAAGATGTTCATCATTCAGCACGTCTCTCCTACAAGAACCTCAACTCCTCCTGGGCAGAAGGATCCCTCATCACACACCTTGAACCCTGGAACGGCCCCTCCCCATCTCCCCAATCTCTACTCTGTCCAGAGCCAGGTCAGAGGGCCAGGGAGGGGCAGGGAGAGGCCCAAGGATAAGATCTTTGTTGCCCAGTCAGGCCGGCACCCATGCCAGCCCATGCCCTGGGCGGGTCCAGGCCGTGGCCACAGGAACTGGTGGCGCATAATAACGGGGCAGCCCCTGTGATTCTGACTCCCAAAATACCCAGCTGCGGTCACCTCGCCCAGCCCTGGAGTGGTCCCAGGGGAAGGATGGGCGGGTAGTGCCCAGGTCACAGCCTAGGGTGAGGAACAGGATTGGGGGGGCCTCGGTGTACATAGTGAGGCCACAGGCACATAGTCAGACCAGGCACAGAGAATGATGCCTGCTAAATCAGGCCACAGACATACACAGATATACACAGTCAAATCACCAATACACACCGACACACAGTCAGACTGCAAGCAGTTCTGTATCTGCAAGAGACACAGAAACAAATGTATTCACACAGTCAGGCAGCAGAGATGGGCACACGCACACGCACAATCAGGCAAATAAAACTTGCACATAGTCAGACCACAAACACAGGCCCAAAATCAGACCACAGACATACACCAAGCCAGAAAAGATACCGACACAGGGTCATGGTGGGGCAGGCAGTACACGTACACAGTTAGGTTACAGGGAACTGCAAACAAGCAATTAGATCAGAGATACCTACAGGTGCACAAGCAGGTCAACGTCACCCGCAGACACAGGTGCCGGCACACTGTCAGACTATATATAGGCCACTCAGTCAGCAGACCACAGGTGCATGCACCAGCCAGCCAAATAGAGACGCACAAAGTCAGATTCCCTTCCTACACACATATGTGCACACACCCAGGCTGCATAGACACGTACACGCATAGTCACACTCTAGGTACACCTTAGACACAACCAGTTGGGGACTGGGAAGATGAAGGAAATGAAGCCTAGAGCACAGTCCCTTACTCTGAGTCCCCGCCCTGGCCCTTTAAGAGCAAAAGTCGCCAACAAGGAAGGCGGTGGCCCCAGATGGAGAAAACAGCCTGTGGCCAGCTGGGGCTAGGGTGACCACAGTGGCTGGCCCTGCCCAGAAATGCACATCTGCTTGGCCACACTGGTGGGGCGAGGTCAGTCCCAGATCACTTTGAGCAGCTGGGCAGGCCTGCAGAGAGCCTCTGGGGAAACTGAGGCAACATAGCAAACCTGAAGTGCAGAGAGCACGGGTAGGAGTCACTTGCACAGAGAGCCTAGGTGGGGCACACATATGGAGGGCCCCAGCCACAGATGACTCTCCCACATCCCACGGGGACCTCAGGGCAGCCACCTTCTAAACCGGGCAGCCCTAATTACACCCTGGCTCCCACGGCAGAGGCCATGTTGGGCCCACACCTCCCTGATGTCTGGGCAGGACATGGCTGAGCCAGGCACAGGCAGGCAGGGCCTGGCCATCGACTCCCCCTAGATCCACCACTCCAGCCTGTCAGGGGCAGGGACGAGGAGCTATAGCAACAGGGGCATTTGAGGCACGGGTGATGCCTCAGGAATAGGGTGGTGGGAGGGGCCCAGGGAGTGGGGTTCAGACACTACCGCTGCAAAACACAAAACATTCCAGGGTCCCTTAGGTGCCAATCCTCCCTAGGGGAACCTCCCATGATGCGGAAAAGACCCTGCACACCCACGACCCTCCTACTGACTCCTGCTTCCACGAAAACTCCAGGTGTGGGGTCCTCTGTGAGGACTTGGGAGACAAGATCCCGAAGTCCCATCAGCTCTGCCTTCAGAATCTGTCCCCAAACTGCCCACTTCTTACTCATTCTTCTGCCTCCACTTCTTCCAGCCCCAGTCACCGGCCTGGATGGACACGGTCACCTCCACCCTGGTCTCCCAGCTTCCGCCCTCGCCCTCCGTCTGTTTCACCCACAGAAAGCAGAAAGCATCTGCCAGCACCTGAGTCAGGGCCCGTCCTTCCTCTGCCCACAGCCCTCCATGGCTTCCACCTGCCTCGGGGTCAAAGCCCAAGTCCTTCCTGAGGCCCACCAGGTCCTGTACGACCTGCTCCATCCCCTCCCTGCTCTCCCCTCCTCCCTCTCTCCCCTTCCTCTCTCTGCTCCAGCCACACAGCCTCCTTGCTGTTCCTCCAACACCCCAAGTGTAGTCCAGTCCTACCCCCAGGCCTATTGCATGGGCCATTCCTGGATTTAATATTGGGTGAGGACCAAAAGGTGAATGGGAATTGGGGGCAAGGGTGTCTGTGCACTAGGAACAGCATGAGGAACAGCAAGGGGGCAGCACTGAGAGGTCCTAGGAGGGAGAGGGGGAGAGACCAGGACAGAGAGGTACACACACACAAACTAGACCCACAGGACAGCCAGGAGCCCTATGTGGCCCTGGGCAGGGAGGGACACAGTCAGGTTGGTGCCAGGTCAACCCTCCACCATGCCCTCTTGCAACAAGGCAGCCTGGGCCACCAGCCTTGCCACTGCCAAGAAAGGGAAACTAAGTCAGGTGCAGTAATCTGCAAGCTCCCAGGAAATGACACAGTTGTCAGGAAAAGCATGGCAGCCCATGGTGGCCAGGGAGGCTGCGCCAGGGCTAGGGAGAAGGGGAAGGAGGGACTGCTGGACCTTGAACCCACGTGGGGCTCAGGGAGGGTCTCTGCCCACCCCGCCTGGCTCTCGGGGGCTAGGCTGCCCATCACTAGCTTGTGGCAGCTGGTCGGAGGCAGGCGCTTGCCTTTTACAGATGAGGAAACTGAGGCTCACGGAAGAACAGGGACTCAGCCAAGGCCCCCAGCTGGGGTGGGACTTGGGTCTAGAGCCCATGTTTAATCTTGTGACTGTCTTTCCCTAGCTACTGCGGGATCTCTGAACAGCTCTCTCTGGGCCTGGTAGAGCCTGCTGACCGCCTCTGGGGACTCCCCCGCAGTGCTAATGGGGGGCGAGTGGGCACCCATTCCAACCAGGCGCCAGGGCATGGGTCACGCGATCTAGGAGCCGGCTTTGCATGCCCACGCGGTCCAGGGAGCATAAAGGGGTGATTATGACCCAGGCCGGGCAGCAANAAAAAAAAAAAAAAAACCTGGTCTCCCAAGTCATGAGACAAATCTCTCCCACACACCTGCCTGTCCCTGCCCTGCTCTAAGACCTCCCATGGCTCCCGGAGCCCCCAGGGGAAGCCACTCCTGCTGACTTCACTGTTTCCCCTCGCTTGGAGGTACAGCCAGGCCGGCCAAGCTCAGTCCCACCTCCAAGCCTTTGCTTCTGCGTGCCCTCTGCCTGGAATGCTGTCCCCCACCACATGACAGAGGTCTCAGCTCAGCTGTCACTTCCTCAGGAAGCCCTTCTCTGCCCCTCAAAGGTCAACCCCCCCTACATTCTACATCCCAGAGCGTCAGATATGACTAAGGTTATGCTCCATGGTATTCACCCTGGTTCCCAAATTAAATGAAAAGATGTTCATCATTCAGCACGTCTCTCCTACAAGAACCTCAACTCCTCCTGGGCAGAAGGATCCCTCATCACACACCTTGAACCCTGGAACGGCCCCCTCCCCATCTCCCCAATCTCTACTCTGTCCAGAGCCAGGTCAGAGGGCCAGGGAGGGGCAGGGAGAGGCCCAAGGATAAGATCTTTGTTGCCCAGTCAGGCCGGCACCCATGCCAGCCCATGCCCTGGGCGGGTCCAGGCCGTGGCCACAGGAACTGGTGGCGCATAATAACGGGGCAGCCCCTGTGATTCTGACTCCCAAAATACCCAGCTGCGGTCACCTCGCCCAGCCCTGGAGTGGTCCCAGGGGAAGGATGGGCGGGTAGTGCCCAGGTCACAGCCTAGGGTGAGGAACAGGATTGGGGGGGCCTCGGTGTACATAGTGAGGCCACAGGCACATAGTCAGACCAGGCACAGAGAATGATGCCTGCTAAATCAGGCCACAGACATACACAGATATACACAGTCAAATCACCAATACACACCGACACACAGTCAGACTGCAAGCAGTTCTGTATCTGCAAGAGACACAGAAACAAATGTATTCACACAGTCAGGCAGCAGAGATGGGCACACGCACACGCACAATCAGGCAAATAAAACTTGCACATAGTCAGACCACAAACACAGGCCCAAAATCAGACCACAGACATACACCAAGCCAGAAAAGATACCGACACAGGGTCATGGTGGGGCAGGCAGTACACGTACACAGTTAGGTTACAGGGAACTGCAAACAAGCAATTAGATCAGAGATACCTACAGGTGCACAAGCAGGTCAACGTCACCCGCAGACACAGGTGCCGGCACACTGTCAGACTATATATAGGCCACTCAGTCAGCAGACCACAGGTGCATGCACCAGCCAGCCAAATAGAGACGCACAAAGTCAGATTCCCTTCCTACACACATATGTGCACACACCCAGGCTGCATAGACACGTACACGCATAGTCACACTCTAGGTACACCTTAGACACAACCAGTTGGGGACTGGGAAGATGAAGGAAATGAAGCCTAGAGCACAGTCCCTTACTCTGAGTCCCCGCCCTGGCCCTTTAAGAGCAAAAGTCGCCAACAAGGAAGGCGGTGGCCCCAGATGGAGAAAACAGCCTGTGGCCAGCTGGGGCTAGGGTGACCACAGTGGCTGGCCCTGCCCAGAAATGCACATCTGCTTGGCCACACTGGTGGGGCGAGGTCAGTCCCAGATCACTTTGAGCAGCTGGGCAGGCCTGCAGAGAGCCTCTGGGGAAACTGAGGCAACATAGCAAACCTGAAGTGCAGAGAGCACGGGTAGGAGTCACTTGCACAGAGAGCCTAGGTGGGGCACACATATGGAGGGCCCCAGCCACAGATGACTCTCCCACATCCCACGGGGACCTCAGGGCAGCCACCTTCTAAACCGGGCAGCCCTAATTACACCCTGGCTCCCACGGCAGAGGCCATGTTGGGCCCACACCTCCCTGATGTCTGGGCAGGACATGGCTGAGCCAGGCACAGGCAGGCAGGGCCTGGCCATCGACTCCCCTAGATCCACCACTCCAGCCTGTCAGGGGCAGGGACGAGGAGCTATAGCAACAGGGGCATTTGAGGCACGGGTGATGCCTCAGGAATAGGGTGGTGGGAGGGGCCCAGGGAGTGGGGTTCAGACACTACCGCTGCAAAACACAAAACATTCCAGGGTCCCTTAGGTGCCAATCCTCCCTAGGGGAACCTCCCATGATGCGGAAAAGACCCTGCACACCCACGACCCTCCTACTGACTCCTGCTTCCACGAAAACTCCAGGTGTGGGGTCCTCTGTGAGGACTTGGGAGACAAGATCCCGAAGTCCCATCAGCTCTGCCTTCAGAATCTGTCCCCAAACTGCCCACTTCTTACTCATTCTTCTGCCTCCACTTCTTCCAGCCCCAGTCACCGGCCTGGATGGACACGGTCACCTCCACCCTGGTCTCCCAGCTTCCGCCCTCGCCCTCCGTCTGTTTCACCCACAGAAAGCAGAAAGCATCTGCCAGCACCTGAGTCAGGGCCCGTCCTTCCTCTGCCCACAGCCCTCCATGGCTTCCACCTGCCTCGGGGTCAAAGCCCAAGTCCTTCCTGAGGCCCACCAGGTCCTGTACGACCTGCTCCATCCCCTCCCTGCTCTCCCCTCCTCCCTCTCTCCCCTTCCTCTCTCTGCTCCAGCCACACAGCCTCCTTGCTGTTCCTCCAACACCCCAAGTGTAGTCCAGTCCTACCCCAGGCCTATTGCATGGGCCATTCCTGGATTTAATATTGGGTGAGGACCAAAAGGTGAATGGGAATTGGGGCAAGGGTGTCTGTGCACTAGGAACAGCATGAGGAACAGCAAGGGGCAGCACTGAGAGGTCCTAGGAGGGAGAGGGGAGAGACCAGGACAGAGAGGTACACACACACAAACTAGACCCACAGGACAGCCAGGAGCCCTATGTGGCCCTGGGCAGGGAGGGACACAGTCAGGTTGGTGCCAGGTCAACCCTCCACCATGCCCTCTTGCAACAAGGCAGCCTGGGCCACCAGCCTTGCCACTGCCAAGAAAGGGAAACTAAGTCAGGTGCAGTAATCTGCAAGCTCCCAGGAAATGACACAGTTGTCAGGAAAAGCATGGCAGCCCATGGTGGCCAGGGAGGCTGCGCCAGGGCTAGGGAGAAGGGGAAGGAGGGACTGCTGGACCTTGAACCCACGTGGGGCTCAGGGAGGGTCTCTGCCCACCCCGCCTGGCTCTCGGGGCTAGGCTGCCCATCACTAGCTTGTGGCAGCTGGTCGGAGGCAGGCGCTTGCCTTTTACAGATGAGGAAACTGAGGCTCACGGAAGAACAGGGACTCAGCCAAGGCCCCAGCTGGGGTGGGACTTGGGTCTAGAGCCCATGTTTAATCTTGTGACTGTCTTTCCCTAGCTACTGCGGGATCTCTGAACAGCTCTCTCTGGGCCTGGTAGAGCCTGCTGACCGCCTCTGGGGACTCCCCGCAGTGCTAATGGGGGGCGAGTGGGCACCCATTCCAACCAGGCGCCAGGGCATGGGTCACGCGATCTAGGAGCCGGCTTTGCATGCCCACGCGGTCCAGGGAGCATAAAGGGGTGATTATGACCCAGGCCGGGCAGCAAACAGGCTATGTCACCCGCACGAGGTGGGGGCTCCTCAGGCCGGAGGAGCCTCCGGGTGCCTCTCCCAGCCCCGGCTCCGGCTGTAGAGTCTACCCTGCCCTGTCCTGGGGCGGGAGTCTGGGGGCCTAATTCTAACCCTCAGGGGCCATCCCATGACCCCAGGGCAGGAGAAGCTGAGGCTGGTGATGCCAGCAGTAGGACTCAGGGAAAAGACCCTCACCCTGCACAACATCTCCACCTTCACATCCACCCCCCACCCACATCTCTCCCATGCCACCGCCTGGAATGTCATTTCCAGGACTGGACCCTGGCCTCCAGCCTCCCTGGACCTGGGTCACTCCCACATGCACTCAAGCACGGACAGGCAGCGAGGGCCCCCTTGGGCAGCAAGCCCAGGCTCTGTGGCCACTGGTGGGCTCAAGTCAGCTCTGGCCAAGCCACTGTCCCTCCCAGGTCACCATTATCTCCCTATCAGGAAACAGGCTCAGGGAGGGGCTGGGTGGGACTGGCCCTTCCTGGAACTGAAGACGGGGGACCTGGCTTTAATTGACTATTGATTGTATTGGGAAGAAGTGATAGCTTAGGGCACTGTCCCCAGGGGTCCTGGTGGCCAGGAGTAGAAGGGTGGGGCAGACAGGGAACCAGGCCCAGCCCTGGAGAGGGAAATCATTAAAGTCCACTGGGTGCCCCTGGGGTGCTGAGCCCCATTAGATGCTGTGTTTCCTGCTGTTTAACGGATTAGGAAACCGAGGCTCCTGCATGGAGAAGGGGGCTGGGCTGGGTTAGGATTTGAGGCCAGAGCCCAGCTCTCAATCGAGCTCAGGGTCCACGACCCCTAGGCGCCCGGGCTGCCAAAATCGCCCCATCGGCGTGTCCCCCATGCTGGCTTCATGGAACAACTTGAGACGCCAAGATCTGGGGGCACCCCTGCTTCTGCTCACACACCCACGGTGGCTCCCAGCTCCTGTGCTCGGTGTTCTGGGCCCTTCTTGATGTGACTACATCCATCTCTTCCCTACCCCCTCTTCCCAAAAGGTCCTGCAGTTCTCAGAATACACTGTCTCAGGCCTCTGAGCCTCTTCCCATACAGGTCCCCCACCTGGCACACCCTTCCCCAGCTGGCCCACGGTCACAGTCAGCTCATCCTATAAGCTGCGGCCACAAGATGCCTCCACTCCAAGCTAAGCCCCGTTCTCATCTGCTCTAAAACCCCCATGGCTCCCATCAACACGCATTAAAACTCAGACTGCTACCTCAGCCTCCAGAGCTGCCAGCCCGGCCTCTACTGACCCCGTCACGCCACAACCCCCCATGCCAGGCTTCCCATGCCACCTTGATCCCCCCACTTGTGGCCCCTGGCTCCCATAGGGGTATTTACACCCACTGTTCCTTACACCCAGCACACCCTTCCATATCCCCATCAAATCTCAGCCCTTGCACTCATCCTCAGGTCTCAGCTGAGCTGTCACCTCCTTCAGGAAGTCCTCCTGGATGCCCCAGGTTGGATCAAGACCCATTCTGCGCTACCCCATCACAGCTGTGCTCCCACTGTGGGTCTGTCAACCCTCTGGATGGAAGCCCTCTTCCCACCCCAGGAACGTGGCAAAGCCGCTGAGTGCACTGGATGCCTGCTGCATACCCAGCTCCACCTGGTACTTTATCCACATCATCCCTGGGGTCACCTGGGTTTCAGAGATGGAAACTGGGACCATAGACAGAGACCACCCCAGGCAATGGAGGCCAATACGGGGACATCCTCACATCCACCCTAGGGGGTATGGCTGAGACTTAAAGGGTGGGGGTGAGGCTCTGGAAGGAGCAGACAGGGCTTGGGGTTGACGCCAGCCTGGGGTCTGCCGGAAGCCCTTTGGGGAGGGTCACCAAATTCCATCAGCTCAGGACTCGGGGACTGGAACGGCTTAGAGCTCAGGGACGGGAATGGGTAACGGAAAGGTACGAGCTGCCCTGACCGTCCCAGAACACACCACCACAGACCCCTCCCTGAGGCCAAGCCCCCCAGTTTCTTAAAGCCCCCCAACAAAGCACAGAGGCAACGTGGGGTCCCCAGGCCCAAGGGGAGCTGAAACAAATGGATGGAGGTAAACTTTCGCGATTTTCGGAGTTGGCTAACAGCAGGAATTCCTGCCACGCACCCCCCACCGCTACCTGCCCCCTCTGCGGTCCTGTTGCCTCCTCTGCCTTCTGCGAAGTCCCCAATCAGAGCTCCCCCGGGCTGGCAGCGAAGGCTGCCCCGCGCCTGGCTCCGCCCCTGGGAGGTGGGGGAGGAGAAGGGGTTGGGGAGGAGGTCGGGCTGGGGCCAGGCGGGGAGGGGACCCTGCGGAGCATAACGGTCTGGAGTTTTCCAAAGTGTAAGCGACGGGCCTGAATGGGGGGGGCGCCAGGCAGCAGCAGGCCCAAATTGTCCCTGGAGGGAGGCCAGCCCGGTCAGGCCCGTTCTAAGCTGGGGGGACCCCCGCGTCCCCCGTCTCGGAGCACGGAGTGGGAGCGAGGAGAGGGACAAAGCCTGGCGCGGCCCGGGCCTCGGGATGGAAGGGCGTCCCGGGCGCACTCACCCCGCGGCTCGGAGATTGGGCCCGGGCCCCGCGAGGCCTCCACAGGGCCCGCCGCAGCCGGTCCCCGCGTCCCTCAGTCCGCCCGGAGCGCGGCGCGCAGCGAAGACTCGGGAGAGGCCTCGGCCTGGGGAGCTCGGCCTGGGGCGGGGCACGGGGCTGCAGGGACCGCCTCCGGAGGGGGTATGGGGGGCAGGAAGCCCGGCCGGAAGTGGGCGGGGGGCGGGGGGACCTGAGGGGAGCCCCATCTAGAGGCGCAGAGAGCCTCCGCAGGGGTCCGTGCAGCATTGAGAGAAGGGGCGCCCTAGGGAGGGCATGACCCAAGACCCCTCCCTCCCTAAGCCTGGTCCCACTGGGAGCCTCTACCTTGCTCCCCGCTTCCACAGCTCTGATCGTGGCCATGGCAACAGATGAGGAGACTGGATGCCGAACGGGGCGGCGGAGGGCTCCCCAAACACACCCAAATACAGGAGGTCGGAGAAGGGGCAGAGTTCCCCTCCCAGTCTGGGTGGGAACTGAGGCCCAGCAGTGGAGGGGAGGAGGCGTCCCCTCTTTCCCCTCCGAGACCAGAGGGTGGGGGAGGGGCACGGGCGCAGAGGCTTCCCTCCCCTGGGGTCCAGGGGAATGAATGGGGAACACCGTGGCAGAGGCCCCCACCCTCGCCACAAGCCGGAGGAGGGGGCGGAGAGCGCAGGGCCAGATTGGAAACAGATGGGGCCGCCGTGCCAGGCCCGCGACACTGGAGCAGAGGGAGAGGAGGAGGGAGAGGGAGGGGCAGACCTGTCCGGGCGCCCAATCCGAGCCCGCGCCGCGCCCAGGGTGCAGGTTTGAAAACTCCATTGGAGAGGCCCGGAATGCAGAAGCCCAGCGGGACCTGAGGGTCTCGGGCACGGGGCGGGGGCCGGGATGGAGACCCAAGGGCTCCCGTGTCTGCTCCCATCCCTGGTGAAAACGCCTCTCTTCCCAGCATCCGCGCTGAGGACGAAGCCCGAACGCCAACGCCAACGGGATGTCCTGAGCTCTCAGCTGTCATCAGCTGTGCTTCCTCAGGCCACCGGCCACGGCTCTAGGAGGCAGGCCCATCATCACCCCCATTCTGCAAAGAACGGAGCCAAGAAGGAGAGAAACGGCTGCCCACAGCCAGGAAGAGCAGGGATTGGAACCAGGGTTTGGGTTCAGAGGTGGAGCTCTCACCACAGTGCTGCTGGAGGCCTGGGGCCCCGGAACTAAGGGTACATCACGAATAATTTCAAGTCCCTTGGGTTTATCTAGGGACAGGGCCATCCTGGAGACAGACGGCCCCACTCTCTAGAAGCCATTACTCAGTGGGGCAAAGGATGTGGGCTTTGATGGGAGACACACAGGCGGCTGTGAGCGCCCAGCAGAGACAACTCCACTCCCACGGCTCCCATCCATGCCCTCCCACTGCTACCTCAGTGGGTGTCTCCCACCTCCCTCAAACATCGAATAATGCCTCCCTCACTGGGGAATCCCACACTGCCCCTTTCCCTTACCATGCTTCAGTTTCCCCCCTCTGCAAAATGGAGCATGGAATCCCCCCCACCCCACCTCCAGCACTAGGTGGCCTAGTCCACAAAGCACCATGCACACAGTAGGTGGTCTGTGAGTGTCTGCACACAGGCTCCCTGTCTGCCCCTTTGACACAGAGCACACAGTAGGAAATAAACACAGGATGCCTTGACGCCTCCCATCCCACGAGGTACACAGTAAGTGCTTCATGGAGGCGGCGGCCTGGTGCCCCAGCACCACCAGAGGCACATAGGAGGTGCCCTGTGTCCATGAAGGCATAGGAGCAACCAGCGTGACCTCCCCAACTCGGCTGGGCACACAGTGGGCCCTCAGGAGCAGAGTACGCACCTTGTTTGCATCTGTGGCAAGGCAGGGGGCTCATACAGACTCGAGCTTGAATCCAGGGATGCCCCGTGTGTCAAGAAAGGACCCATACCTCTCAGGCTGACAGTTTCCCCATCTGCCACATAAGTCAAGCACTGAACAGGCGTTCAATGAATCCACACTGTCAGGAGGCTTGGGGCTGTATGACCTGCGGCAGACGGGCCTGGCTCCTGCCAGCCCCTTCCCAGCCAGTCCTGCCCTCTCTGGGCCTCTTGCCCATGTCTCTGTGGAGACAGACTCTTGCTCCTATTCCACAGTGGTGACCGCAGTTGGCAGGGGACATAGCTGCCCCTGAGGTGCTGGGGAAGTTGGGCCAGGTGCCCTCCCCCCTTGGCTGGGTGGCCCCATCAGCACAGAGCCCTAAATGTGCCTAGTCCTGGGTCTGCCTCTCCCACCAGACTGTGACCTCGGTGGGCACAGCAGGGTTTGTCTCGGTCACCCAGTGTCCCCAGCACCTAGCACAGGTCCACGGTACAAAGGAGGTTCTCAGCAAACATTTGCACAATCAGGCCCAGCCTCACCCAGGAGAGCCCCTCCAACCTTATTCTCCTCCAAAAGCCACACTGTGTGCCCTTATCACAAAGCAGGCATCTTCGCCTACCCTTTTTGCAAGACAGGGTCTCACTCTGTTGCTCAGGCTGGAGTGCGGTGGCACCATCATGGCTCACTGTAGCCTCAACCTCCTGGGCTCAAGTGATCCTTCCACCTCAGCCTCCTGAGTAGCCTGGACTACAGGCACGGGCCACCATGTCTGGCTAATGTTTGGATTTTTTTTTTTAGACATGGGACCTCCCCAGGTTGCGCAGACTGGTCTCGAACTCCTAGACTCAAGTGTTCCTCTTGCCTCAGCCTACCAAAGTGATGGGATTACAGACGTGAGCCTGTAATAAGGTGAAGCCCAGCCTACCCTTTTCTAAACAAACATTTCCAAGCACCTACGCCAGGCACAATTCTAGACACACAGTGACCAAGACTGACAAAGATCCCTGCCCTCAGGGCACAGATGCTCTGTTGAGGGTGACGCATGAGAAACAACAGAAATAAAATGCACTGATGGTGGTAAAAGGGCTCTGAAGATGATGGGGTTGGGGGTTGTAGGATGAGGCGGGAGGATCGCCTGAGGCCAGGAGTTTGAGACCAGCCTGGGCAATACAGCCCATCATCTCTACAAAAACTTTAAAAAAAATTAGCTGGGGCCGGGCGAGGTGGCTCAAGCCTGTAATCCCAGCACTTTGGGAGGCCGAGATGGGCGGATCACGAGGTCAGGAGATCGAGACCATCCCGGCTAACATGGTGAAACCTCGTCTCTACTAAAAAATACAAAAAACTAGCCGGGCGAGGTGGCGGGCGCCTGTAGTCCCAGCTACTCGGGAGGCTGAGGCAGGAGAATGGCAGGAACCCGGGAGGCGGAGCTTGCAGTGAGCGGAGATCTGGCCACTGTATTCCAGCCTGGGCGACAGAGCGAGACTCCGTCTCAAAAAAAAAAAAAAAAAAATTAGCTGGCCCTGGTGGTGTATGCCCGTGGTCCCAGCTACTTGAGAGTCTGAAGCAGGAGCATCGCTTGAGGCCAGGAAGTTCAGGCTGCAGTGAGCTATGATGGTGCCACTGCACTCCAGCCTGGGTGACAGAGCAAGACTCTGTCTCTAAAAAAAATGTAAAATAAAATAAATACAGGATAGGAGAGAAGGGAGGTGACACACGAATAAAGACCAGAAGGAGGTGAGAGAAAACGAAAGAGGACTCCAGACAGAGAGCTCAGCCCATGCAAAGGCCCTGGGGCAGCACCACACCTGGTGTGTTGGAAGAATGGCAAGGAGGCCCGTGTGGCTGGAGCAGAGTGAGGAGGGGGAGACAAAGAGGAAGGGAGGGAAGGGAGGGAATGGGACAGGATGCCCAGGGCCTCAGAGGCCTCCGGGAGGAATTGGGCTTTGACCCTGAGGAAGGTGGGAGCCATGGAAGGCTGTGGGTAGAGGAAGGATGGACCCTGACTCAGGTACTCACAGACATCCTCAGTTGCTGTGGGGAGGGCAGACTGTGGGGGATGACTAGGCTGGGGTCAAGGTAGGCAATGATGGGGCTGGAGTGGGTAGAGGATGGGAGAGAAGGGCACATTCTAGGCAGACCCAGTGGAATTTTCTAAATGACTAGTTCGGGCATGTACAGAAAAGAGGGGACTCAAGGATGACTTCCGGGTTTTTGGCCTGAGCACCCTAAAGGTTAAGGGTGGCCACCTCCAGGAAGCCCTCTCTGATTGCCCCGCCTACCCTGTGCCCTTGAGGGCTGACCCCAGCAGCCCCTCCAAAAACATTCCATTGATATGTCCTCTGTATACACCCAGGAGGCGGCTGCCCTTGGGGAGGAACACGGGGCTGGATCACGTCAGCTCCCACAGCTGGGACGTTGGGGGGTAATTTTTTTCAAAATAACTTTTCTTCTAATTATAAAATAGGCGCGTGCAGCAGAAAATTAGGTAAAATCAGCATAAAGAAGAAAATAAAAGTTACCCACAATCCATCCCTCGCCTAGAGAGAAACTGTTTCACGCGGCCGTTCTCATTCATTCTTTCCCTGTACATGTATTAAGCACCTACTGTGTGCTGTGCTGAGGACACAGTGGTGAGCACTATGGAAACAGTGCTCCTGCCCTTGTTGGGGGGGACACAGATAAGTTGGGGGGATGGACACCCACAGAGAAAAACAAACGCTGTCAATAATGCAAGGCCTGGCAGTGCTAAGAGATGCCAATAACAAATAAACCACACTGCAAGGCTCCAAAAACTGGGGGATCCCTGGGGGAACCTCTTAGAAGTGGTGACAATTGCATTTAGACCTGGAGAAAGAGAGCAAAGCAGACATACGAACACCTATGGGAACAGAGTTCCAGGCAGGAGGAACAGTAAATACAATGGCCCTGAGGCTAACCATTTCCTTCCAGTCTTTTTTCTTTTTTTTTTTTTGAGACAGAGTCTTATTCTGTCACCCAGGCTGGAGTGCAGTGGCACGATCTCAGCTCAGTGCCACCTCCGCCTCCCAGGTTCACGCCATTCTCCTGCCTCAGCCTCCTGAGTAGCTGGGATTACAGGTGCACACCACCATGCCCAGCTAATTTTTTGTGTATTTTTAGTAGAGACAGGGTTTCACTATGGCCAGACTGGTCTCGAACTCCTGACCTCATGATCTGCCAGCCTCGGCCTCCCAAAGTGTTGAGATTACAGCCGTGAGCCACCATGCCCGGCCTCCTTCCAGCCTTTCTTCTATGCATACAAATGGGTGCTTTTCTTTCGTTCTATGGGGATCACCATCAGAAGACCACGTTCTACTGTCCAGCTCACAGAATTTAATCAATTCCCACTTATCCCATTATGTCCCGTATAAACAACACTGTGAGGTACATCCTTAGACACAGCTGTGTCCCTTCATCTCCTGAAGAAACTTCCAAAGCAGGGGTGACTGCATTGGGATGTTCTCAAGCCTTTTAAACCTTTCCTGATGGGGACCCCTCAGATAAAACCACACCCTTGGCACACCGGGGCAGGACCCCCTCCCCCAGCCTGTCTGTCCCACCTCCTTCCTATTTGGCACCAAAAGCCCCGGACATTTCATTTAGGTACAAACTCTGTACTCTTGGCTGCGAGAGCCAGAGAGAAACTGGTCGGGCAGCTTCCTCTCGGTTTCCCTGCCCTGGTCTTGCCCATGCCCAAGGCTCCCGCCTCCTACCTAGCACAGCATTTGTGACCTGGGGCATGGGCGGGTGCCAACCAGCCAGAAGCCCGCCTCACCCATGTTCACATCACAGCCCTGGCGCCGGGTCTACCCGCCAGCCACACCGCAGCGGGCATGATGCCCACCACAGGCACACCCCAGCTCCATGTCTGCCTTTTTTACCTGTCCGCCCCCGCAGGCCAGGCTACCTTCCCCTTCCTGGAAAATTTGAGACACCTTCAGGCGTGGCTGGATCCAGCAAAGCCATTCCTCCCATGTCTTCCCCAACCCTGCTGACGGCAGCTCTGTCCTTCCAGAGGCTCAGGCTAGAACCTGGAAGCTGGCCCTCAATGCTCTTCTTCCCTCACCCCATAAGCTATTTGTTTGGAAATACTCTCACATTTCCCTCCTAAATTTCTACTCACTTTGTCCATCTTTCTCCATATTCCCTTCCCAACCCATCCAGCCTGATTATTGCCTGCTTGGACCAGCACAGTCATCTCTGCCCTGGTCGCCAGCCTCCCACCCTCGCCCTCCACAGTCTGTCCTCCCCACAGCACCCACTACATGGTGCTGGGGAGCACCTGAGTCAGGTCCTGTCCCTCCTCTGCCCACAGCCTTTCATGGCTCCCACCTCCCTCAGGGGCAAAGCCCAAGTCTTCCTGGTAGCCCACAAGGGCCTGTACAACCTGCCCATCCCCTCCCTGCCTTCTATTCCTCCCTCTCTCCCCCTCACTCACTCTGCTCCAGCTACATGTGCCTCCTCACTGTTCCTCCAGCACCCCAAGTGCGGTCCTGCCCCAGGGCCTTTGCACGGGCTATGCCTCTGCCTGGAACACTGTTCCTCTACATTTTCATGTCACTTTCTTTCTCACCCTTCCATTCTCCCTCAAGGATCACCTCCTTAGAAACGCCCTGGCTGACCACCTGGCTCAAGCAGCACCCATAACCCTTTATCTTACCGTCACCTGAAATTCTCTCTCTTTACTTACTGTCTGGGTCTGAGTTATCAAATACAAGAATCATTAGCGGCTGGGTGCGGTGGCTCATGCCTGTAATCCCAGCACTTTGGGAGGCCAACGTGGGTGGATCACCTGAGGTCAGGAGTTTGAGACCAGCCTGGCCAAATCAGCGAAACCCCATCTATACTAAAAATACAAAAATTAGCTGGACATGGTGGTGCACACCTGTAATTCCAGCTACTCAGGAGGCTGAGGCAGAAGAATCGCTTGAACCTGGGAGGCGGACGTTGCAGTGAGCTGAGATCACGCCATTGTACTCCAGCCTGGATGACAAGAGCGAAACTCTGCCTCAAAATAAAATAAAGAAAAAAAAAGGGGACCCCTAGCCACATGTGACTTATTAAACTTAAATGAAGAAAAATTAAATAGGCCGGGTGCCATGGCTCCCACCTGTAATCCCAGCGCTTTGGGAGGCCAAAGTGGGTGAATTGCTTGATGCCAGGAGTTTGAGACCAGCCTGGGCAACATGGCAAAACCCCATCTCTACTGAAAACACAAAAATTAGCTGGGTGTGGTGGTGCACACCTGTAGTCTTAGCTACCTGGAAGGCTGAGGCACAAGAATTGCTAGAACCCAGGAGGTGGACATTGCAGTGAGCTGAGACCATGCCATAGCACTATAGCCTGGGCTATAGTGAGACTCTGTCAAGAAAAAAACAGAAAAGAAAAATTAAATAAAATTTAAAATTCTGCTTCTCAAGTCACACCAGCCACATTTCCAGTGTGGCTCATGGCCAGAGTAGTGAAACCCACACAGCACACTTCCATCACTGCAGAAAGTTCTGTGGCCAGTTCTGCCCGGGAGAATGGGGCCAGGCCAGTCTTGGTCATCACCAGGGTCATCACCAGGTCAAGTACACGGTATGTGCTCAACAAATGCTTTCTAAATGAAGAAGTGAGCCGGGTGTGGTGGCTTACGCCTGTAATCCCAACACTTTGGGAGGCCGAGGTGGACAGATGACTTGAGCCCAGGTGTTTGAGATCAGCCTGGGCAACATAGGGAGACCCCATCTCAACAAAAAATACCAAAATTAGCTGGGCATAGTGGTGCATGCCTGCAATCCCAGCTACTTGAGAGGCTGAGGTAGGAGGATTGCTTGAGCCCAGGAGGCAGAGGCTGCAGTGAGCTGAGATTGTACCATTGCACTCCAGCCTGGATGACAGAGTGAGACCCCATCTCAAAAAAAAAAAAAAAAAAAAAAAGGTGGCAAAATATATATAACAAAAAAATTACCATAAAAATATACAGAGATGAAAGAGTGAAGACATCAATGGCTCAGAGGCCTTGCAGAGGCCGGAGGTGCTGACCAATGGCACAGAGATCAGCAGGTACCGTCTGCAGCCACAGTCCCCCGTCCACTCTCACTCCCCAGGCAGCCACGTTAGGATATACAAACTCCACATTTCCAACATGGGGACATGGAAAACCAGAAAGCAAAAGCCACACTGCTGGGCTTTGAACCTGGATCTCCCTGGCTGGCCAGCAAAGCATCCTCTGGGAGCTCCTGCTCTAGCCCCAAGGGCAGAAACTTGGAAAAGGCTTCCAGGCCACAGCCGGAGTCAGCTTCGCAGTGCCAACGTGCTGACTCAGCCAAAAGTGGGGGACGGGGGGAGGGACAGAATGGCTGGTCCCCCCGCCAGGTCCCGTTGCCAGCCTGGGCCCCTGCCAGGCCCACGGTCTCCCACCTTGAGCCAGCATTGAGTGCATTAAAGTTGTTGCTGCTTTTTTTTTTTTTTCTTTTTTTTAGACAGAGTCTGCTCTGTCACCCAGGCTGGAGTACAGTGGCGTGATCTCGGCTCACTGCAACCTCTGGCTCCCAGGTTCAATCAATTCTCCTGCCTCAGCCTCCAGATTAGCTGGGATTATAGGTGCCCACCACCACACTCAACTATTTTTTGTATTTTTAGTAGAGACAGTGTTTCACCATATTGGTCAGGCTGGTCTTGAACTCCTGACCTCAGGTGATCTGCCTGTTTCAGCCTCCCAAAGTGCCGGGATTATATGCGTGAGCCACCACGCCTGGCCGCAAGTGCATTTAATGGATCTGGCCACATCCTCTCTGCAAGATGCCTGCGGGTCTCTTGTTCAAGCACATCCTTCCGCTCTGCACCCACCAGTCCCCAGGGAGGGTGATCACGGTCTCCCCCCAATCCTCCCCTCCTTGCTCATGACTCTGCCATGTCCCAATACCCCCCACTGATTGATTGATGGATGGATGAATGGAGTCTCACTCTGTCGCTCAGGCTGGAGTGTAGTGGGGCAATCTCGGCTCACTGCAACCTCTGCTTCCTAGGTTCAAGCGATTCTCCCACTTCCAGCCTACTGAGTAGGTGGGATTACAGGTACACACCACCACACCTGGCTAATTATTGTATTTTTAGTAGAGATGGGGTTTCACCATGTTGGACAGGCTGGTCTTGAACTCCTGACCTCAAGTGATCTGCCTTGCCTTGGCCCCCCGAAGTGCTAGGATTAGAGGTGTGAGCCACCACACTCGGCCCCCCATTTAATCATTCATGTTGGCTGGGCATGGCCAGCCTTGGGAGGCCAAGGCAGGAGGACTGCTTGAGCCAGAACTTTAAGATCAATCTAGGCAACAAAGTGAGATCCCCGTCTCTAAAAAATGAAAATAAAAAATTAGCTGGGCATGGCGGTATGTGTCTGTATTCCCAACTACTTGGGAGGCTCAGGCAGGAGGATTGCCTGTGACCAGGAGTTTGAGGCTGCAGGTGAACTAAGATCCTGCCACTAAATACCAGCTTGGGCGACAGAGCAAAGCCCTGTTTAGAAACAATTTTCATGCCACTGCCTCCCGCCTTTTCCTTAAACCAATTTACTTTAGAAACTAATTCAACAATATTGTGTATCTCTAAGGAAGACCCAGAAGATTCTGCCCTGCCTTGCAAGTCACCAGAAACATTGTTACAATGAAAATAGTACCCAGTTATCCCATGGCCACTGGATACTGTTGCGAACACCAGCAGCCGGATGGGATCTTGTTACAAAGAGATGGGCAGGTGTCAGTGTTTGAGCTCACCCTGAATCTCCCTGGGCTTTCTTCCCTGACGTGTTAGGAACTGAAAGGGAGTCATTGCTGGTGTGTGCAGCTCTAGGCTGCCGGATGCCTCCTCCAGAGGCCACTCCCAAACAGCCCCATCCTAGGGGTGCGTTCTGACTTCAAAAACCACGGCTCACAAGAGACAGGAAGCCCAGGTTCTCTTCCCGAGGAAGCTGTGTGGACCTGAACAAGTCCTTGCCACTCTCTATGACTCAGTTTCCCCATCTAAGCACCAGGGAAAACAGGCTCTTGGGTGCCTGGGGCTGATTTTTGTGGGTTCAAAGTCTGTAAAGATCAAGGAAACCAAGGCACAAACCAGGGAGGTCCCCAAGACAGGGCTCGGTGTAGTCCTAATTCCTCTGGGTCCCCTGCACAAGGATGGGATTTGGTTTTGGTGACAGCTGAAACTCCAGCACCTACTGTGTGCTAGGGCTGCCTTGAATGCTGGGGACACAGTAGAGATCAAGGCAGATAACCTCTCAGGACTTCTGTTCTGGGGAGACAGTGACACATGGGGACAGCCATGGAAAGACAGGGCAGAGGACACAGCACGTGCAAAGGCCCCGAGGTGGGGATGAACACACGAAGTTCTGGATAAAGAGGGGGGGCTGGTGTGGAGAGAGGGCAGAGTGAGTGAGCAGGGGTGGGATTTGAGGAGTAACAGGAGTGCGGGCCGAAGTGGCTCACGCCTGTAATCCCAGCACTTTGGGAGACCAAAGCAGGTGGATCACTTGAGGTCAGTAGTTCGAGACCAGCCTGGCCAACATGGTGAAACCCTGTCTCTGCTAAAAATACAAAAAATTAGTCGGGTGTGGTGGTGCGTACCTGTAATCCCAGCTACTCGGGAGGCTGAGACAGGAGAATCACTTGAACCCAGAAGACAGAGGTTGCTGTGAGCCAAAAGCACACCACTGCACTCCAGCCTGGGTGACAGAGCAAGACTCTGTCTCAAAAAATAATAACAACAATAAAATAAACAGAAGTGCGGAGGCCACGGCCCTCCATGCCATGTCAGCATTTGAGGAATGAAAAACTGTCACACCTGGTAATGATTCGTCTCTCAGCACCCCTCCAGCATTTATAAGGCACCTACTGTATACCAGGCTCTGGGCTGAGTACTAAGGACACAAGATGACTCTGGGAGGCAGACAGGGGGCCCTGGAAGTTAAAGGTCAGGTCTTGGCCAGGCGTGGTGGCTCACACCTGTAATCCCAACACATTGGGAGACCGAGGCAGGCAGATCACAAGGTCAGGAGTTTTGAGACCAGCCTGGCCAACGTGGTAAAACCCCCATCTCTACTAAAAGTACAAAAAAAAACCCAAAAAACAAAAAACATAAAAACGTGGTGGCTCACGTCTGTAATCCCAGCACTTTGGGAGGCTGAGGCAGGTGGATCACGAGGTTAGGATATCGAGACCATCCTGGCTAACATGGTGAAACCCCGTCTCTACTAAAAATAGAAAAAATTAGCTGGGCATGGTGGCGGGCACCTGTAGTCCCCGCTACTCGGGAGGCTGAGGCAGGAGAATGGCGTGAATCTGGGAGGCGGAGCTTGCAGTGAGCTGAGATCTGGCCACTGCACTCCAGCCTGGGTGACAGAGCGAGACTCTGTCTCAAAACAAAAACAAAAATAGCCGGGCGTGGTGAAGGGTGCCTGTAGTCCCAGCTACTTGGGAGGCTGAGGCAGGAGAATCGCTTGAACCCGGGCGGCGGAGATTGCAGTGAGCCGAGACTACGCGGAGATTGCAGTGAGCCGAGACTGCGCGGAGATTGCAGTGAGCCGAGACTGCGTCACTGCCTTCCAGCCTGCACAACAGAGCAAGACTCCATCTCGGAAACAAACAACAACAAAACAGGTCAGGGCCATGGGCCGGGTGCGGTGGCTCACTCCTGTCATCCCAGCACTTTGAGTGGGAGGTCGAGGCAGGTGGATCACTTGAGGTCAGGAGTTCAATACTGGCCTGGCCAACATGGCGAAACCCCATCTCTACTAAAAATACAAAAAAATTAGCCAGACACGGTGGCAGGTGCCTGTAATCCCAGCTACTTGGGAAGCTGAGGCAGAAGGATTGCTTGAATCTGGGAGGTAGAGGTTGCAGTGAGCCGAGATCACATCATTGTACTCTAGCCTGCAAAGAAAGAAACTCTGTCTCAAAAAAACAAAAAAAAAAAAATATAAAAATTAGCCAGGTGTGGTGGTGGATGCCTGTAGTCCCAGCTACTCAGGAGGCTAAGGCAAGAGAATCCCTTGAACCTGGGAGGTGGAGGTTGCAGTGAGCCGAGTTCACACCACTGCACTCCAGTCTGGGTGACAGGGAGACTCTGTCTCTAAAAACAAAAAACAAACAAAAAGAGATCAGGGCTGTAATGGGGGATGTCACAAGGCTTTCAGGAAGAGGTGAGGTCTACGATGAGAAGGATGGCAGAAATCGCGCTGGGCTGGGGCAGGGATGTCGGGGAGCAGGAAGGGTGTCCCAGATATAAGGAACAGCATAAGCCAAGGTCTGGAGGCAAGAGAGGTGCAGAAGAGGAAACCTCATTAGCCCTGAACAAAACAGAAAAGGAGAGGACCCTGGGCCAGGTCCCATCCCACATGAGAGGCAACTGAGGGACATGGGGGGTTGCTGGGGGGGGTGTGTGGCAGAACTTCCCACGGCCCCCCAGAGCTCAGGTGACGGCACGACCTCTCTAGGTGGCTCCCCAAGCTCTCAGGTCCGGGGTAGGATAAGGTGGTCTCCCTGAACAGGTGTTAGGATCTAGACCTAACCCCATCTCCCCAAGACATGAAAACCCCTATCAAGAACTTAGCAGGGGCAAAGCACTCAGAACTGAGCTGGGCATACAGAAGGCGCTCAGTGAGCACACCAGCTATTATTCCGGGCTTTTCCTACCATCTAGGCACACTAAATCCCAAAACTGCTATTATTTGCGAGCGTGGTGGCTCATGCCTGTGATTCCAGCATTTTGGGAGGCTGAGGAAGGAGAACCACTTGAGGCCGGGAGTTGAAGACCAACCTGGGCAACACAGCGAGACCCTGTCTCTACAAAAAAACACAAAAATTAGCCAGGCAGGGTGGGGCATGCCTGTGGGTGTAGCTACTCTGGAGGCTGAAGCAGGAGGATGACCTGAGCCTTGGAGGTCGAGGCTGCAGTGAGCTATGACAGCGCCACCGCACTCCAGCCGGGTGACAGAGAGTGAGACCCTGTCTCAAAAAAAAAAAAAATCGGCCGGG
>NW_016812914.1:567163-571008 GCF_001698545.2 Rhinopithecus bieti | reverse complement strand
GAGATACTACATTTTTAAGTGGGGGGGGGGGGAAACAAGGTACAGAACAGCATGTAAAAGATGCTGCCATTTGGTTAAACAAAGGAATATAAATCCAGCCGCCTACTAAATGTTCACAGAAGATTTCTAGATAAACTGCGCTCTTCAAAACGGTAGCCACAAGCCGTATGTGGCTGTTTAAATTTACATGGAATAAAATGGAATAAAATTTAAAATTCAGTTCCTCGGTTGCACTGGACACATTTCAAATACTCAATAGCCACATTCGGCTCAGGGCGACTATACCATGGTGCGTAGACGGAGACCATTTTATCATCGCCACATTGGGGGCCAAATCCGGCCCACCGTTTGTTTTTATAAATAAAGCTTTATTGGCACATAGCCACGCCCACCAGTTTATGTATTTATCTGTGGCTGCTTTCACGTTCCAATGGCGGAGTCGAGTAGTAGACAGAAATCGTCCAGCTGGCAAAGCTGGAAAGATTTACAAGGTGGCCCTTTATGTAAAAACTACTGACCCCTGTTCTGGGAAGAGACTGCTACTGGGGAAGGAGACAGGGGAGGGGGTCTGGGAGCGGCAGGTAGAGATTCTCCACCACACATTTTTCTCTGCATTCTCAACTGTATCCCATGTGTATGCATTATCTGGCCAGAACAATACATTAAAAATAAAAGACATGGTGTCAACAGAGATGCCGATTTCATCTCTTGCCAGCCGTGCCCGGAGGGCCTGGTTCCCCTCGACACTGCCACCCTGGATAACACCACACTTCAAACAGTTTTGCTACATGGATGGGCGAGAAATGATATCTTGTTTTAATTTGCATCTCCTGAGCAGGAGATGGGAACTCTTTACGGATAAATGCCTGTCTAATCATCCATCGTCACCCCAGACTCCTTAAGGGCAAGGATTCTATCTGCATAAGTCACTATAGTGTCCCCAGCCCCAGCATGGGGCCAACCAAACAGCTGAAGCCCAGGACATCCACACGGAAGAAAGGGAATCAGGCCCAGGGCAGCAGCCACAGTGCGAGGCCTGGGCTAGTTGTGGCTGGTGGTGAACATCGAGTGCCAAGCCAAGCTTCACCGACGCAGTCTCAGGAGCAGACTCCATGGGGCAGAGGTGGCTGCCAGCCCCTTGGGGAACCTGCAGACTCAAGTTCAGCAGTGGGGGAAGGGAGTAGGGTGGGCAGGGACCTGGCAGCCTTGGGGGGTAGGGGAACCGTGGGCTCCAGGCGGGGAGAGAGATTATATATTCATCAGAATCTTAAACAAAAGCCCCGCAGCCGCCTGTCAGCTAGGCTATGGCTTTTATGGTAATCAGCAATGAATTACCCACAATGCCTGGCCAAGCGCAAGTGGTTTTTGGCCCGGATCCTAAACTAATTTTTGTATGTTCGTGTGTATATAATTTCGCATGCTCCCTCCCGTTCCTCTCCCTTCATTAGCAGGAGCACGGGTGGGGTACAGGGTTGGGGGAGGCAAAAGGAACCCTGGGTGTAAAAGTGGAGGATGCTCACCAAGACCCCCCGGCCCTCCAGGCTGCCTGGCACTGGGCCCTGGGCTGAGTGTGCTGAGGTGGGAGGTGAGTGCCAAGTGGGAACTAAGGGGAGCCTGGAAACCACCAAAAACTGGAGCTGGCAGCTCCGGGGGCGGAGAGAGAAGAAAGGAGGGGGGTTTGGCTGACTCTGGTGGTGAGCAGAGTGTGCAGGCCCCTTAGTGAGGTTGAGCCTGTGCCACGTGCTGTGTGACCTTGGGCAAGTGCCTTAACCTCTCTGGGCTTCAGCCCAATCTGCAAATTAGACCTCTCCTCCTGTCCTAACCTCTAGCCCCATCCAACCCCAAGTGAGTAGCCCATAGCCCCTCCCAAGGCCCTGTCTACGCAGGCCACTCTCTGCAGGCCACTCTCTAAGTGCTTGACGCATATTAACTCGTTTTGTTGTGTCTTATTTTTCTCAGATGGGGAAACTGAGGCTGATAGGATGTACCTTGCCCAGGACCACTGGCTTGCTTGCAGCACCTGAAACCCACCCATGGGCTAAGTCAGGAGTTGCCAACTCCATGTCTCCAGGGAGAACCAGCCCACCGCCTCCCGGGAACCTCGGCAGGTGTCCTGCTAATGGTGGCATTTCCATGCCTGCCCTCTCTCACCATCTTCGCCACCTCAGCTCATCTTCTCCGTCTTTACCGATGTTCAGGACAGAGGCCTGGGAGTCGTTCTTGACTCATCTCAACCCTACCCTGCAGCCAACCACTTGGGAGAATCCAGCCAACCCTTCTTCAAAATCCTTCTAGAATACAACCCCTCCTCCGCCCCCGCCTGGTCCAGCCCCATCCTCCCTGACCTGGATCTGTGCTGTCCCCTCTGCCCTGGTCCCCCAGTGTCTGCACTCATCACCCCCAGTCTGTCCTTTCTGCAACAGCCAGGGGTCGCCTGTGAGCACCTGGGTCAGGGCTGGTTCCTCCTCTGCCCATAGCCCTCCATGGCTCCTACCTCCCTCAGAGTAAATGCCCAAGTCCTCCTGGTGCCCCACAAGGGCCTGCACAACTGGCCCTGTCCTCTCCCTGCCCTCCACTCCTCCCCTTCTTCCCCCTGCTCCAGCCACACGGGCCTCTTTGCTGTTCCTCCAACACGCCAGGTGCAGTCCTGCCTCACAGCCTTTGCACAGGCTGTGCCCTCTGCCTGGAACACCCTCCCCTCAGATAACAGCAAACATCATTCTCTTATTCCTGCTGGTCTTACTGAAATGTCGCCTCTAATGGGAGGCCTGTCTTGATACTGTAGCTAAAAGAGCCCCTCCCTGCCACCAACCAATTCCTCTGGCTTTTTTCTTTTCTTTTCTTTTTTTGAGATGGAGTCTTTATCGCCCAGGCTGGAGTACAGTGGCGTGATCTTGGCTCACTACAACCTCTGCCTCCTGGGAACCTCGGCAGGTTCAAGTGATTCTCCTGCCTCAGCCTACCAAGTAGCTGGGATTACAGGCACCCACCACCGCCATACCCAGCTAATTTTTGTATTTTTAGTAGAGACAGGGTTTCACCATGTTGGCCAGGCTGGTCTCAAAACTCCTCACCTCAAGTGATCCACCCACCTTGGTCTCCCAAAGTGCTGGGATTACAGGCATGAGCCACTGCACGTGGCCAACTTTATTTTTCTTAAAGGCATGGCATACAGTAGATCCTTAACACATATTTAATCTATTTGCTTTATGGCTTTTGTTTTTGTTTTTGTTTTTTGAGGCAGAGTCTCCACTCTGTCAGCCAGGCTGGAGTGCAGTGATGCAATCTCAGCTCACTGCAGCCTTGAACTCCTGGGCTCAAGTGATCCTCCCACCTCAGCCTCCTGAGTAGCTGGGACTATAGGCTTGTACCACCACACCCAGCTAATTTTCATATTTTATTTATTATTATTATTATTTTGAGACCAAGTCTTGCTCTGTTGCCAGGCTGGAGTGCAGTGGCACGATCTCACTGCAACCTCTGCCTCCCAGGTTCAAGAGATTCCCCTGCCTCAGCCTCCTGAGTAGCTGGGACTACAGGCGCACACCACCATGCCAGGCTAATTCTTTGTATTTTAGTAGAGACGGGGTTTCACCATGTTGGCCAGGATGGTCTTGATCTCCTGACCTCGTGATCTGCCTGCCTCGGCCTCCCAAAGTGCTGGGATTACAGGTGTGAGCCACCGCGTCCGGCCTTTTGTATTTTTAGTAGAGATGAGATTTCGCCATGTTGGCCAGGCTGGTCTTGAACTCCTGACTTCAGGTGATCCGCCCGTCTTGGCCTCCCAAAGTGCTGGGATTATAGGCTGAGCCACTGCGCCCAGCCCCTATTTGTTTATTATCTTT
>NW_016812914.1:525117-565722 GCF_001698545.2 Rhinopithecus bieti | reverse complement strand
TATATATTAAAAAATAAAATAGGCAGGGCGCGGTGGCTCATGCCTGTAATCCCAGCACTTCGGGAGGCCGAGGCAGGTGGATCACGAGATCAGGAGATCGAGATCATCCTGGCTAACATGGTGAAACCCCATCTCTACTAAAAATACAAAAAAGTTAGTCGGGCGTGGTGGCAGGCGCCCATAGTCCCAGCTACTTGGGAGGCTGAGGCAGGAGAATGGCGTCAACCTGGGAGGCGGAGCTTGCAGTGAGCCAAGATTGCACCACTGCACTCTAGCCTGGGCGACAGAGCAAGACTCCATCTCAAAAAAAATTAATTAAATAAATTTAAAAAAAAATTAAATAAAAATTAAAATAATAGCAATAGGAACAATAACTGCTAATATTTACATGTCAACATACTGCGTGCCAGGCATGGTTCAAAGTCTTTTACACATAATATCTTATTGAATTCTAATTGTCTCCATTTTACAGATAAGGCGACTGAGCATCAGAGAGGTCAAGACACTTATCACACAGCTTGGTGGCAGCAGAGGGGGGATATGAGCCCAGGCTGCTGAGCCCCAAAACCTGGCCTAGGATTTATTTATTTAGACAGAGTCTCACTCTGTCGCCTAGGCTGGAGTGCACTGACATGATCTTGGCTCACTGCAACCTCAGCCTCCTGGGTTCAAGCGATTCTCCTGCCTCAGCCTCCTGAGTAGCTGGGATTACAGGCGCACGCTACCACGTCTGGCTAACTTTTTGTATTTTTAGCAGAGACAGGGTTTCACCATGTTGGCCAGGCTGGTCTCGAACCCCTGACCTCAGATGATCCGCCCGACTCAGCCTCCCAAAGTGCTGGGATGACAGGCATGAGCCACCGCGCCCAGTCCTGGCCTGGGATTTAGTGACGACACTGGCTGATAGCCTCCGCCCGATCCCTGGTATATACAGTGGACGCCTAATAAATGCCCCGGCGATGCTCAAGGGCAAAGTCAGCAGAGACAGGGGGGTGCCCGGGAGGAGATGGTGGGACTTAGAGAGTGGTCCATTGCACAGGGATACGTTGGACAACGCTTACTGGGGAATCCATGCAGTCAGCACACACGCAAAGGAAATCAGGTGTTGGGGAGCGAGGTGGCTGGCTCGTCGGAGAACAATTCGCTGCCATCCTCATTTCCTCCTGTGACAGAGATGGGCAGGCCTGGCCGGGGCCCACGGCTGGCACTGAGCCAGAGTCGGCGGGGACCTCCCTACCTGTCTGTGTGATGTGTTTATCAAGAGAACAGGAAATGTCATGACCATCGGGGGCAGGCGGCAGGAGGGGCTGGGGTGGGCGCTTCTTAGATGAGTGGGGAGGGCCTGGCCCAAGGTCAAGGCAGGCCCTGGAGAGCCTTTTCTCCTTCCTGCCTCAGCAGAACCAACCCATCGTTCAATCCATGCTTAAGGAGAAACCCTACGACGTGGTTCTAAGACCACAGGTTTGTTGGGCATACAGTAACTCACACTTGTAATCCCAGCATTTTGGGAGCCTGAGGCGGGTGGATTGCTTGAGCCCAGCAATTCAAGACCAGCGGGCAACACAGCAAGACTCTCTCTCTCCACAAAAAAAATAAAAATTAAAAATAAAATAAAAAAACGACCATAAAAAAATTAGCCAGCCAGGCAGGCATGGTGGCGTGTGTGTGTAGTCCCAGCTACTCAGTGGGCTAAGGTGGAGGGATCGCTTGAGCCCAGGAGGTCGAGGCTGCAGTGAGCTATGATCACAGCCACTGCATTCCAGCCAGGGCAACAGAGCAAGACCCTGTCTCAATCAATCAATCAAGACCACAGGTTCAGTGTTGAGTTCAGTGCCAGTCTCTGCTCCTTGAACACTGTGTGACCTTAAGCATGTCACTTCCCTTCCACAAACCTCGGTAAGATAGGGTCGTGACCTCCCTGACCTGGGTCAACCTTCTGAGTCACGCTGAGCAGCATGAACTTTGGATTCAAAGCAACCCAGGGTCTGCACGGTGATTTGGCCTCCTCTTAGCTGTGCAGCCTCAGGTATAAATGGCTCAATCTCTCTGGATCTGCTTTTCTCGTTTGAGCCCCTGAATCCAGCTATGCCTGAAGGTGGTCCATTCTAACATCAGCCTTTTTGGTTCAAGAGCCGATCAACTCCCTGGCTTTTCACTAATGTCGGTTTGATGTGGGTTTCTCCACCTTTCTTATTTATGTATTTATTAAAAAACTTTTTCTTTTTTTTTGAAACAGCATTTCACTATGTTGCCCAGGCTGGTCTCAAACTCCGGGGCTCATGCGATCCTCCTGCCTTGGCCTCCAAAAGTGCCTGAGATTACAGGCATGAATCACCACACCCAGCTGTTTCTCCGCCTTTCAAGCCCACTGTGGGCCTGAGGACAGAGCCTTGTTAGTAGCTGGGGCAGGGAGCTGAAGATTCGAGACATCACAGGTTATCCCTGCTCAACAGGCGATTAGTTCAGGGGCTTCAGATGAACCTCAGAACTCTGAGCCTTGGGTCATTCAGAATGCAGTTGCTGGAGAGCAACACCCACATAGCGTCATTCAGATTTGGGACTGAGGACAGGGCCCACCAACTACCTACCATGATGCATTTAGTGAGCACCTACTATGCGCTAGGCCCAGGGCAGGCCACAAAGTGAAACAACTGATGCTTCACAAAGACCTTGTGTGGGAAGCTTTTGCCCATGCTGTTCCATCTGCCTACAACACTCTTCCCTCCCCTCACTGTCCAGTTAACTCCTACTCTACCTTCACTTCTTAGATCAGCCGCCACTGCCACCTCCTCCAGGAAGCCTTCCTTGACTTCCCCTCCCATCATTCATGCCCAGAGCCTCCCATTCTCTATTCCCCTCCCTTATCAATCTCTAGCAATTCCCATATTTTATTGGAAAAGAAAAAATAAAAAACACTGTCACTTAAACTGGTCTGAATTTTCTCGTCATAAAGAATTCTTACTTGAAAGGGCTTTTTTTTTTTTTTTTTTTTGAGACAGAGTCTCACTCTTATCACCCAGGCTGGAATGCAGTGGCACAATCATGGCTCACCACAGCCTTGACCTCCTGGCCTCAAGCAATTCTTTTGCCTCAGCCTCCTGAACAGCTGCAGCTACAGGTGTACACCATCATACTTGGCTAATTTTTAAAATTTTTTGCAGAGATGGGGTCTTGCTATGTTGCCCCGCCTGATCTGAAACTCCAGGCCCCAAGTGATCCTCCCACTTCAGCCTCCTGAGTAGCTGGGACAATAGGCATGTCATCACAACTGGCTAATTTTTTTCAGAGATGGGGTCTTGCTATGTTGTCCTGTCTGATCTAGAACTCCTGACCCCAAGCAATCCTCCCATCTCAGCCTTCTGAGGAGCTTGGAACACCTGGCTAATTTTTTTTAACTTTTTTCAGAGATGGGGTCTTGCTAGGTTGCCCTGCCTGATCTGGAACTCCTCGCCCCAAGCGATGCTCCCACCTCAGCCTCCTGAGTAGCTGGCTAATTTTTTCAAATTTTTGCAGATTGGGGCGGGAGGTCCTATCTTGTCCTGTCTGGTATGGAACTCCTGGCCTCAAGCGATCCTCCCACCTCAGCCTCCTCAGTAGCTGGGACCACAAGCACATGCCATCACACCTGGCTAATTTTTTAAATTTTGTGCAGAGACAGGGTCTTGCTGTACTACCCCACCTGATTTGGAACTCCTGACCCCAAGCAATCCTCCAGCCTCAGCCTCCCAAAGTGCTGGGATTACAGATTAGCCACTGTGAGAAAGGGCTTTTTAAATACTCTTTTGGACACAGGTTTTGAACACTTTTCTTTCCTGAACTACATACAAAAATGGAAAATGTAAGTAAAATAAATGGTTCATGTTTCCTGAAAAGTCCTGTGTCCCGAGTCCAGCTCTCCTGAATGCTTCTTGCCCCAGATTTGCTGATTGTTTTTTTTTTTCTTTTCTTTTCTCTTTTGAGACAGCGTCTTGCTCTGTCGCCCAGGCTGGAGTACAGTGGTGTGATCTTGGCTCACTGCAACCACTCTGCCTCCCAGCTTCAAGCAATTCTCCTGCCTCAGCCCCCAAGTAACTGGGACCACAGACTCGCGTCACCATGCCCGGCTAATTTTTGTATTTTTAGTAGAGAAGAGGTTTCACCATGTTGGCCAGGCTGGTCTAGAATTCATGACCTCAAGTGATCCACCCGCCTTGGCCTCCCAAAGTGCTGGGATTACAGGCATGATCCACCGCACCTGGCTGTGATTTGGGGTTCTGCACACATAGCACTCTTGCTTGCACTCCCAGGCACTGAGGACCTGGCATCTCCCATGGGCGGCTGCCCCACTGCCCCGGGGTTCTCTTCCCAGCCACGCTGAGACATCTGTTCCGAGGGATCCACGAAGGATAGCGACTATGGCTGGGGCTCCTGCTCACCTTCCCACGGCCCAAACACCAGGGTCTGTCAGCTCTCACTTTGAGGGCTGGAGTAGCCATGGCAGGACATTAGAAAACCGCTCTACCCAAAACAATGCCTCATACAGGGCAGGCACTGAGAAAATATTACCTAGGTAGACAAAAAAACAGCTCAGCCTGGCTGGGCGCAGGGGCTCACGCCTATAATCTCAGCACTTTGGGAGGCAGAGGTGGGTGGATCACTTGAGGTCGAGTTCGAGACCAGCCTGGCCAACATGGGGAAACCCCGTCTCCAGCAAAAATACAAAAATTAGCCGGGCGTGGTGGTGCGTGCCCGTAATCCCAGCTACTCAGGAGGCTGAGGCAGGAGAATCACTTGAACCTGGGTGGTGGAGCTTGCAGTGAGTCGAGGTTGCACCACTGCACTCCAGCCTGGGAGACAGAACAAGACTCCATCTCAGAAACAAAAAACATAAGACATTGCCCAGGAAATGAGCAATCAGAGAGGTTGGGGAATGGCCACAAAATCACACAGCTAGGGAAGAAGTGAGAGCAGGATTTGAATCCAGGACTAACAGAATCCTAGATTTTCCACTGGTCCAGGTGGCTACTGACAGCACAAATTTTCCCAAAACAGGACAGGGCAGGGCAGGGCCCAAGCAAACATCTCAGATAAGAGAACCCAAACTCACAAAGATATTTAAATTAAGAGGGCGGGGTGTGTGGTCCACCTGTAAATTAGGAAGGGCCCAGGTGCAGTGGTTCACGTCTGTAACCCCAGCACTTTGGGAGGCTGAGGCGGGTGGATCACTGGAGCTCATGGGTTCAAGATCAGCCTGGTCAACAGGGTGAAACCCCGTCTCTATTAAAAATACAAAAATTAGCCAAGCGTGGTGGTGCATGCCTATAGTCCCAGGTACTCGGGAGGCTGCGGCAGTAGAAAAGCTTGAACTCAGGAGGTGGAGGCAGCAGTGAGCGAGATTGTGCCACTGCACTCCAGCCTGGGCAACAAAGTGAGACTCTGTCTCAAAAAAAAAAAAGGAAGGAATGATGGAATGACCATGAAATGCTGGGAGACGGAATAAGGACAGGACAGAACAGGCTGCACCCCAGCCAGGCCCAACAGCAAGGCAGTCTGGCCATGCCGTGTGACCCTGGGCAGGTGACTCGACCTCTCTCGGCCTCAGTTTCCTCATCTATAAAATGGGTATAAAGGTATCTTCCCTCCCTCTCATGGCTGCTGTGAAGACTGAATTGAAAAGCACACAGAACTGTTCACACCACCTGAGGAGCAGCTGATAGACTGCAGATATTATTATTTTGGTGGTGGTTGTTATTATTTTTTTATTTTCAAAGACATGGTCTCGCTCTGTCACCCAGACTGGAGTACAATGGTGACATCATAGTTCACTGCAGCCTCAAACTCCTGGGCTCAAGTATTCCTCCTGTCTCAACCTCCCAAAGTGCTGGGATTACAGGCGTGAGCCACTAGGCCCAGCTAATGTTATTTTTTAAAAAGGTTTTCGGCTGGGCGCGGAGGCTCAAGCCTGTAATCCCAGCACTTTGGGAGGCCGAGGCAGGAGGATCATGAGGTCAGGAGATTGAGACCACCCTGGCTAACATGGTGAAACCCCATCTCTACTAAAATACAAAAAATTAGCCGGGCGTGGTGGCGGGCGCCTGTAGTCCCAGCTACTCGGGAGGCTGAGGCAGGAGAATGGTGTGAACCCGGGAAGCGGAGCTTGCAGTGAGTGGAGATCGCGCCACTGCACTCCAGCCTGGGCGACAGAGCAAGATTCCGTCCCAAAAAAAAAAAAAAGTTGTTCCCGGCCTGGCCTGTCAGGGTGTCTAGCGCCCGATCCCCTTTGACATTGCTAAGTGAGAGGCCCACACTGCAATCTCTTGATCTGTTTGTATTCACCATTTAACAGGCAGTGAGTCCCTGGAGGGCAAGGGCCTGACCCGCCCTCCCCTCTGTATTTGTCGCTGAAATTCTGAGTTCCGGAAACTTCTAATGGAAGAATAGAAAAGAAAGCATCAGCTCAGCCTAGCCACTAACCCCAGACATGAAAGGAAAAAAAAGGAGGAACGTTCTACCTTCAAAAGTTATCCCAAGGCTGGACGCAGAGGCTCACACCAGGGATCCCAGCACTTTGGGAAGCCGAGGTGGGCAGATCACCTGAGGACAGGAGCTCAAGACCGGCCTGACCAATGTGGCAAAACCCCATTGCTACTAAAAATTTAAAAATTAGCCATGTGTGGTGGTGTGTGCCTTTAGTCCCAGCTACTTGGGAGGCTGAGGTAGAAGGATCACTTGAGCCCGGGAGATGGAGGTCGCAGTGAGTCAAGATTTCACTACTGCAGTCCAGCCTGGATGATAGAGCCAGACCTTGTCTTAAAAAAAAAAAAAAAAAAAAAAGCTATCCCAAATCCAGTCGCTTCTTCTGCCCACCAACCACCACTGCCTCCACCTGGTCCATCCCTGGCATCGACTATGAGTATCTGAGTCAGGTCCTGTCCCAACTCTGCCCACAGCCCTCCAAAGCTCCCACCTCTCTTGGGCTCAAAGCCCAGGTTCTCCCTGCAGCCCACAAGGCCTGCATGACCTATCCCATCCTTTCCCTCCCCTCGCCTCCTCTCCCTTCCCCATCACTCACTGGGCTCCAGCCACACAGGCCTCCTCACTGTTCCTCCAACACGCCAGGCACAGTCCTGCCCCAGGACCTTTGCACACGCTGTGCCCTCTGCCCGGAATGCTCTTCCCCCACGTATCTCCTTGGTTCCTCCTCACCTCCATCAGGGCTTTGCTCAAACATCACCTCCTCAATGAAGCCGTCCCTACAACCCCATTAAAAATGACAACCCTCATGCTTCCCTTCCGAGTCCCCTTTATTCCTTTACTGCTTTCTCTGATCACCCCTGACGTGCTACATACCGTATTTTGCCTATCATCTCTCTCCCTGATCCACAAAGCCATCCCCTTTATTCCTGCAGGGTCCCGGCACAGAGCCCGGTGGACAGGAGGCGTCCGAGAAATCCCCCTAGATGATGGAAAGCGCAAACTTGGAGGCAGTGGCTGCAGCCAAAGCAGCCGCTGAGACCCCCAGGGCTGATGGCGGAAGCCTCCACGCCTACTCCAGCTGGGGCCTTCCTGTCCCTGTTGGCAAGCCAGGCCCCTGGCCTCTGCCATCTGGCGGCTCAACACCTGCTGTGACACAGCAGGAAGCAGGGGCGGCAGCCAGTGCTCGTGGCCTTGGCTGGACAGGTCCCTCCGGCAGGTTTAATCCCTGCCCCAGTGGGAAAGGAGGATACATGGACCTTGAAGGCAAACACACAGGCTGCCTCAAGCACCATCCACTTGGCTTATCTGGCTCCCAGGAAGGGGCCGGTGTGTGGACAGCCTGATAGACGTCTAGCAAATAAACTGATTTTTCTTTTTTTTTTTGAGACAGAGTCTCACTCTGTCACCCAGGCTGGAGTGCAGTGGCGGAATCTCGGCTCACTGCAAACTCTGCCTCCCAGGTTCAAACGATTCTCCTGCCTCAGCCTCCCAAGCATTTGGGATTACAGGTGCCCGCCACCATGCTCAGCTCGTTTTTGTATTTTTTTTAGTAGAGACGGGGTTTTGCCATGTTGGTCAGGCTGGTCTTGAACTCCTGACCTCAGGCGATCTGCCCACCTCGGCCTCCCAAAGTGCTGGGATTATAGGCATGAGCCGTCGCGTCCAGCCTGGATTTTTTGTTTTTTGAGATGGAGTCTCGCTCTGTCGCCCAGGCTGGAGTGCAGTGGCCGGATCTCAGCTCACTGCAAGCTCCGCCTCCCGGGTTCACGCCATTCTCCTGCCTCAGCCTCCCAAGTAGCTGGGACTACAGGCGCCCGCCACCACGCCCGGCTAGTTTTTTTGTATTTTTAGTAGAGACGGGGTTTCACCGTGATAGCCAGGATGGTCTCGATCTGCTGACCTGGTGATCCGCCCCTCTCGGCCTCCCAAAGTGCTGGGATTACAGGCTTGAGCCACCGCGCCAGGCCAGGCCTGGATTTCTTTATAATCACCACACCACCCTCATGCTGAGCCCAGTCCTGATTTGATGGCTTCACCCTCTGAACTCACTAGATCCTCCCGAAGAGCCCAGGCAGTCAGGTTCTCATTATCCTCATTTTCCAGATGAGGAAACTGAGGCCCAAAGAGGTAGAGTCATTGCTACTAAAGGACAGAGCCATCTGGCCTTAGAATCTGGTTTTTGGCCACTAACTGACACAGTCTCAACGAATGAGAAGAATAAAACAAGAGCCCAGTGCAGTGGCTCACACCTGTCATCCCAACACTGTGGGAGGCTGAGGCAGGAGGACCACTTGAGCCCAGGAGTTTGAGACCAGCCTGGGCAACATAACAAGACCTTGTCTCTACAAAAAATTAAAAAAAAAAAAAAAAAAATTAGCCAGGTATGGTGGTGTGCACCTACAGTCCCAGCTGCTCGGGGGGCTGAGGCAGGAGGGTCACCTGAGCCTGGAAAGTCGAGGCTGTGGTGAGCTATGACCACGCCACGGCACTCCAGCCTGGGCAACAGAGCAAGACCCTGTCTCAACAAAGAAAAATAAAAAGAATAAATCAAGGTAACAGGGAAACGTGAGTCACATCTCCGGAGCATTCCGACCTGGAGAAAAGGGCAGCTATGCTTCATTGCCCTGACTTCTCCCGATGCAGTGACACAGGCCCATTTCAGGGATGAGGAAAACTGAGTCCCTCAAGGGGGAAGTGATTTCCTGAAGGATCTAACCACCTAGAAGTGGCAGGTTCAGAGCTAATGCTAAATTCACTAAACCCTTACCTCAGATCGACAACAGGGTCATTTCATAGGGGCCTCAGTGCTGTAAGGAGTTTGGTTTGTGCCTCGTGAGTACCCACTGTGTGCCAGGCCCAGAGTAGAAAAGCCTCAGATGTCCCATTTCCACACAGGTAAACTGAGACTGAGAAGTTCAGCTATTTGCCCAAGCCCTGAGATGTTCCCATTTTACAAACAGGTAAACCGAGGCTGGGAACTTCAGCTATTTCCCCAAGCCCTGAGATGTCATTTTACAAACAGGTAAACTGAGGCTCAGAGAAATAGAACCATTTATCCAAGCCCCAAAACTGTCTCCATTTCCACATGGGTAAACTGAGGCTGCGTTCAGCTATTTGCCCAAACCCTGAGATGTCCCCATTTCACAAGTAAACTGAGGCTCAGAGAAATTTAACCATTTATCCAAACCCCGAAATTGTCCCCATTTCCATTTGGGTAAACTGAGGCTCAGAGAGGTTTCAACAGTTGCCAGAGGTCACACAGTCAGCAAGAGGCAGCACTGAACCTCAAATCTGAGACTTCCTGACCTGACAGGGAACTGCGGGCCCCACGGTCCCTGCCTGAGCTGACGTGAGCCTTTAGCGGAAGCCCTCCCCAGCTCTGCACAGCAGACACCCTCGCGGCCGTGCCTTGCTAGAGTATCCACAGTGACACACAGCCCTGTTGGTGGCTGGGCTTTTTCAGGCTTAAAAGGGAGGTAAAATCACCTCACACCAGCTATATTTTTAAAAACCCCACAGCACTCAGGAGGCTGGCCCGTCAGCGCAGCACCACGTCCGTGGGCAGGCAGAGGCCCCGGAACTCGAGGACGTGGCTATTTTAAAGGGGCTATTTCTGGAGGCTGAGGTGAGAATGCGGGGGTGGGAGGAAGAAGCAGCCGCGGGGACCGACTCGGGCCCGCCCCGGCTGGCCAACTCCCGGTGGGGGGTGGTTAAGAGGGAGAACGTGGAAGCCACCTGCTCCCTGCAAACACTGCCACCAGCCCGCAGAAAGACCTCAGGCGGCCGGGCGCGGTGGCTCACGCCTGTAATCCCAGCACTTCAGGAGGCCGAGGTGAGCAGATCACCTGAGGTAGGGAGTTCGAGACCAGCCTGACCAACATGGTGAAACCCTGTCTCTACTAAAAACACAAAATCAGGCAGACATGGTGGCGGGCGCCTGTAATCCCAGCTACTCGAGAGGCTGAGGCAGGAGAATGGCTTGAACCCGGGAGGCAGAGGTTGCGGTGGGCCGAGATCGCACCATTGCACTTCAGCCTGGGCAATGAGAGAGAGACTCTGTCTCAAGAAAAAAAGAACGAAGGAACTAATGCATTTCAGAGCCTCACTTCTTCCCCTGGGAAGGAAGAGCTGTTTAGGCAAAATGTATGCCTGGAGCCCTATTGTGTGCAGACACTGCTATGGACATGGTAGAGGAGGGGACAAGCAGATAGTGAGTATGAAGCAGTCAAGGCTGGGCGCGGTGGCTCACGTCTCTAATCCCAGCACTTTGGGAGGCCGAGGCGGGCAGATCATTTGAGGTCAGGAGTTTGAGACCAGCCTGATCAACATGGCAAAACCCCACTTCTACTAAAAATACAAAAAAAAATAGCTGGGCGTGGTGGCACATGACTGTAAACCCAGCAACTCAGGAAGCTGAGACAGGAGAATTGCTCCAACCTGGGAGGTGGAGGTTGCAGTGAACCAAGATCGCACCACTGCACTCCAGCCTCGGTGACAGAGTGAAACTCCGTCTCAAAAAACAAACGAACAACAACAAAAAAAGCATTCGACAGACAGATGGTGGCGAGGGCTTTGAGTCAAAGAGAGCAGAAGAGGGGAAGATAGGTAACTGGGTGGCAGGGCAGGCTGCAAGTTTAAATAGGGTGATCGGGGAGGCCTCGTTTAAAAGTGACCTGAGGGGCCAGGCGCGGTGGCTCAAGCCTGTAATCCCAGCACTTTGGGAGGCCGAGACGGGCGGATCACGAGGTCAGGAGATCGAGACCATCCTGGCTAACATGGTGAAACCCCGTCTCTACTAAAAATATAAAAAAAGTAGCCGGGTGCGGTGGCGGGCGCCTGTAGTCCCAGCTACACAGGACACTGAGGCAGGAGAATGGCTGAACCCGGGAGGCGGAGCTTGAGTGAACCGAGATTGCGCCACTGCACTCCAGCCTGGGAGACAGAGCAAGACTCCCGTCTCAAAATAAATAAATAAATAAATAAAATAAATAAATAAATAAATAAATAAAATAAATAAATAAACAAATAAATAAAATAAAAGTGACCTGAGACGTAAAGGAAGTCAGGGAAGGAGCTGTGTCCATATTGCGGGAAAAGCATTCCAGCCAGTGGGCACAGACTGTGCAAAGTCCCGAGAGTGGGACCATGCCTGGCGTATTAGAGAAACAGCGAAGAGGCCCGTATGGCTGGAGCAGAGTGAGGACGGGGAGAGAGGGAGGAGGGAATGGCAGCGAAGGGACGGAGCAGCTTGTACAAGGCCTGGTGGGCTACAGGGAGGACTTGGGGTTTTCCCCCAAGAGGTGAGAGCCATAGAGGGCTAAAGGCAGAGGAGGGATGGGACCTGACTCAAGAACTGAAAGATGTCATTGTGGGAGGACAGACTGTGGGGATGAGGGCTGGAGTCACACCAGAGCAGAGGTGACCATGCTGGTCCAGGTGATGATGGGAGCTGGACCAGGTGGTGGAAGCAGAGGATAGAATAAAAATGGAAAAAATGAAGGCTGTGTGCAGTGGCTCAAGCCTGTAATCCCTACACTTTGGGAGGCCGAGGCGGTGGATCGCTTAAGCTCAGAAGTTCAAGACCAACCTGGCCAACACGGTGAAACCCCATCTCTACAAAATACAAAATTAAAAAAAATATACAAAAATTAGCCAGTGTGGTGGCATGTGCCTGTAATCCCAGCTACTCGGGAGGCTGAGGCAAGAGAATCACTTGAACCCGGGAGACAGAGGCTGTAGTGAGCCAAGATTGTGCCACTACACTCACTCCAGCCTGTGTGACAGAGTGAGAACCTGCCAAAAAAAAAAAAAAAGAAAGAGAGAGAAACAGAGACAAAGAAAGAAAGGAAGGAAGGAAGGGAGGGAGGGAGGGAGGGAGGAAGGGAGGGAAAAAAAGAAAGAAAAAGAGAGAGAAAGAGAAAGAAAGAAAGAAAGAGAGAGAGAAAGAAAGAAGAAAGAAAGGAAAGAAAGAAAGAAAAAAGAAAGAAAAAGGAAGGAAGGAAGGAAGGAAGGAAGGAAGGAAGGAAGGAAGGAAGGAAGGAAGGGAAAGAAAGAAAGAAAGAGAGGAAAACAAGCTGGCCTGTGTACAGTACTCAGCATGCGGTCCAGCACACAGGAAGTGCTCAGCATACATTGGCTTGTATTATTTTTAGGGTCTTGGGCTCTGTACTCTGAACCTGAAACCCGCTTCCCCTAGCAGGAACCTGGGCAGACCCAGGAGGAGACAGGGACTCCTGTGCCTGGAAGGCTTCTGGGTATGAAAGGGGACACAGTTTTCACCTATTGGCCTGTCCCAGGCTGGAGGCAGCCCGGGGCCAGATCTAATGGTTGTAATGGAGGAGGAGAGGAGAAGGAGGTGATGATCCATGGGGAAAAGGGAGGAGGCCCACAGGCATGTCAGGATGGGGCCCTGCCACAAAGCGTGGCGTCAGCCCAATCCTAGCTCAACTCTATTTGCTGTGTGACCTTGCACAAGTCACATCCCCTCTCTGAGCCTCGGTTTCCTTATCTGAGAAAGTGGGGCAGTGGCTGTAGGCTTCTCACAGGGCTGTGCAGATTCAACAGAACCAGGAGGCACTCAGCTAGAGCTGGGAGCCATGTCAGCACCCGCCACACTTAGTCGTTCACCATCATCCTCATCCTCACACTGGGAAACTTTGAGTCTGGGGTCTCTGGAACACAGGGGCAAAAAAAGCCACATCCCCAGGAGAGCCACATCGCCAGGAGGTATCCCAAAGTTCATGTCCTGCCACTGTTTGGATCCAGTTGAATTGCAAATGCCAGAAAAAGCACGAGCAAGGAGTGACTTCTATTTTCACCTAAGGGAAGCTGCCAGGTTGGCCATTCAGGGCTATTTTGCCCTCCCCAATCATCACTGGGGCCCAGGCCCCTTCCACCTCTTTGATCCCCCATTCTTATCCATGACACCTGCCTCATGGTCCAATATGGCTGCCTGAGCACCTGCCATCATCTCCATACTCCAGCTGACAGGTAGAGAAGAGCATGTGCCACTTCTCTTGAAAGGCATTTCCAGAAAATCCTGCTTATTTACGCCACGGGTCAGCATTGAATCATATGGTACAGACAGCTGCAAGGTACACCAAGAAATGTTTTCTTTTGCCCAGGTGGCCGTGTGCCCAGATAAAAATTGTAAAGTTCAACTGCTACGGAGTGGGGGATATGATGGGATATTGGGAGATCCCGCCGCAGTATCTCATGTGGGCCATGGGGCCAGGTCTTAGGTCTCAAACCAGTGCATCTGAGACATTTTAACCTGGAAAGAGAAGAGAGACACCATCGGGGCCAGCCCCCTGCCTCCACACCACAACGGTTTCACTCATCCCAACATCCACTTCCAAAAGACTCCAACGTCAGAAGCAGTGGCCATGATTCAAGCACAGACTCTGCCCAAGGCGTCCCCAAGGACAGGCCCCCACCTGCAATCTGTGCTCCCCAAGCACCGGGGCTGAACCACCAGGCACCCCCATTCAGCCTCCTTCCTGTCTGCCGAGGACACCGGCCAATTCATCTCCTTCTCCTCAGTAAACAACTGTCAGGGAAAATAAATAGTTTTTAATAGGCTCATTAATTGAATTCAGGGAGAAATCACCTTCTCCCCAGGCCGTGGGGAAGCGATGCTCAATCCAAGAAATTCAGGCCGAAGGTAGAAGGGGCTCAGCCTCCCAGAAAGTCCAGGAGATGCCCCAAACAGTTCTAGCCACATTCAGTAACACTGGGACAGGCCTGATGGCTCACACCTATAATCCCAGCACTTTGGGAGGCCGGGGCAGGTGGATCACTTGAGGTCAGAAGTTCGAAACCAGCCTGGCCAACAGGGTGAAACCCTGTCACTACTAAAAATACAAAAATTAGCCGGACATGGTGACGCATGCCTGTAATCCCAGCTACTCGGGAGGGTGAGGCAGGAGAATGTCTTGAACCCGGGAGGTGGAGGTTGCAGTGAGCCGAGATCGGGCCACTGCACTCCAGCCTGGGTGACAGAGTGAGACTCCATCTCAAGAAAACAAAACAAAACACCGACTTAACCAGCAAGGGGGTCATTCTGTGCTGGGCTTAAGGCTAAAAGCCTCAGGTGGGTGCTAGGATGTCTTAAAACACCTCAGGGGTGCTCAGGCCACAGCTTTCAGCCTGGAACAGACAGAGACAAAAGCAGCAAGAACTTAAGGCCCTTGTTTTGCTCTTATCGAATTTATTTTTAAGGCTGTGCCTTCAAGGACACACCAGGTTTCTGTTCACAAGAGCAAGACAAAGTTTTCTCTTTTACGTCTTAAAAGAGAATGGGTTTAAACAAAACGTATCAAGTACTGGCTGGGCACGGCAGCTCATGCCTGTAATCCCAGCGCTTTGCGAGGCTGAGGCAGGAGGATTGCCTGAGCCCAGGAGCTTGGGGCTGCAGTGAGCTATGATCGTGCCACTGTACTCCAGCCTGGGTGACAGAGTGAGATGCTGTCAAAAGAAAGAAAAAAAAAGAAATGAAGAAAAGAAAGGAAGAGAAAAGAAAGAGAAAAAGAGGAAGAAGGAAGGAGAAAGAAGGAAGGAAGATAGGAGGGAGGGAGGGAAGAAGAACGAACGAAAGAGAAAGAAAAGGAAGTGAGGGAGGGAACGAGGGAGAAAAGAAAAGAACGAACGAGAGAGAAAGAAAAAAAGAAAAGGAAGGAAGGAAGGAAGGAAGGAAGGAAGGAAGGAAGGAGGGAGGGAGGGAGGAGGGAGGGAGGGAAGGAAGGAAGGAGGGAAGGGAAGGGAGGGAGGGAGAGGGAAGGAAGGAAGGAAGGAAGGAAGGAAGAAGGAAGGAGGGAAAGGAAGGAGGGAGGGAGGGAGGGAAGGAAGGAAGGAAGGAAGGAGGGAAGGAAGGAAGGAGGGAAGGAAGGAGGTGAGGGAGGGAGGGAGGAGGGAAGGAAGAGGAAGGGAAGGGAGGGAAGAAGGAAGAAGAAAGGAAGGAAGGAAGGAGGGAAGGAAGGAGGGAGGGAGGGAGGGAGGGAAGGAAGGAAGGAAGGAGGGAAGGAAGGAAGGAAGGAAGGAGGCAAGCAAGCTAGTCCTTAGGCGATGGGGCGGCAAAGTACCAGATACACAGTTCAAAGACCCTGCAGAGTGACCTCAGCACGGACCTAGAGAGTCAGAACTGACCCCTTCATACCTGCTGAGGGTTCTGTCCACACTGAGGTGACTCGGTTTCCCCACTGAGGCTGAGGTGGTCCAAGGGTAGCCCCGCCCGCACTCCCAGCCCAGCTCCTGCCAGCGTGGCAGTCTGCCCTGCAACTCGGTCTGCCCAGGGCTGGCTGTAGGTGCCCGCCAATCTGCTCTCCGCACTGCAGTGAGCACGCTTCAAGTGCAACTCAATACCCCTGGACACAGTCACTCCCCAGCACCGCCCCCCAAGCCCCATATGCAGGTCCCCTGATCTTGCTTCCAGAGGGCACTGCTCATCATGCTGTATTTTATATTTTAGCCAGTTTGGGGCTTACTCTGAGCGTGCTTAGCATAGATCCTTCCAACACCAAGAGCCTTCTACCCAAGAGACAGCCTCACCCCCATTTTGCAGACGAGAAAAGTGAGGCGCTGGAGGGTAAAACCACTGCCCCAGGGTCACACTGAACAAGCAGCTCAGGCAAGACTCTAACTTGGACTCTTCGAACGCTAAACCCGATCCCCCAAAGAAAGCCTGGCCCATTCTTGGTGAACTCCTCAGTAACTTCTCCACCTGTCTGGCCAGACACACAGGCTGCCCAACAACCACCAGGGCTGGCTCAGTTCTTTTTGTTTTTAGAGACAGGGTCTCGCTCTGTTACCCAGAGTGCAATGGGGCATGATCATAGCTCACTGAAGCCTCAAACTCCTGGGCTCAAGTCATCCTTCCACCTCAGCCTCCTGAGCAGCTGGGATTACAGGTGCACACCACCACACCCGGCTAATTTTTTAACTTTTTATAGAGATGGGGTCTTTCTATGTTGCCCAGGTTGGACTCGATCTCCTGCCTCAAGCAATCCTCCCATCTCAGCCTCCCAAAGTGTTGGGATTACAGTCATAAGCCACCATGCCCAGGCACTGGTTGACTCTTAAAATCATCTGGCCCAACCACTGCACACTTTTTGGGGATCCCCAGCCCCTTTGGGCCTCTCACTTTCTCACGGAAATCTCAGGGACTGTTTTAGAGTACCCTGACCTCCCGACACTGGTCCTCAGACCCCTGGCTTGAAACCAGTTCCTCAGAGACACCACCCTCAAAGCCATTCCTTACCACTTCTTTTGTTTTTGCGACAGAGTCTCACTCTATTGCCCAGGCTGGAGTGCAATGGCACAATCTTGGCTCACTGCAACCTCTGCCTCCCGGGTTCAAGCGATTCTCCCGCCTCAACCTCCTGAGTAGCTGGGATTGCTGGCACGCACCACCATAGCCGGCTATATTTTCAGTAGAGACGGGGTTTCGCCATGTTGGCCAGGCTGGTCTCGAACTCCTGAAGTCAGGTGATCCACCTGTCTTGACCTCCCAAAGTGTTGGGATTACAGGCGTGAACCACCGCGCCTGGCCCTTACCACTTCTTGCCAGACACTTTGGATATTCATCAGCTCAGAGAGGGTGAGCAAGTAGCTGACAGCACACAGCACTTCAGCTGGGAACCCAGTCTCCTGACCTCCCTGCCCAAAAGGCAGAGTGAGTTGAGCTCTAATCCCAGCACTTTGGGAGGCCAAGACAGGTGGATCACCTGAGGTCAGGAGTTCGAGACCAGCCTGGCCAACATGGTGAAACCCAGTCTCAACTAAAAATACGGCCGGCCGTGATGCGTGCCAGTAATCCCAGCTACTCAGGAGGCTGAGGTCACTGTGACTGCCTCTCCCTGCAACGTCACCCATTCCGAGTACACTCAGGGCAGGACCAGGGGTCTCTTGCTGTGAGCTGTCGAGGCGCGGCTTTCCCCGTCGTCACCTGCCTGATCGAGTTCATTAGACACGGCAATGCTGGTACATGCAGGCCAGGCAGCAGCTCCCAGGAGCCAGACGGGCTGATCCGGGGGCGGGTGAGGCGTTGTGGAGCTTAGGACCTAAAGAGGTTGCAGACAGAGTGAAATCGTGAGGGAAAACACAACGGGGTGCTGGACGCAATGGTGGGGTAGGGTTGGCCTGGCCAGAAACAGAGCTCCTGGCAGAGCAAGGACAAAGGCCTGGAGGTGGGAACAGGAGGAGGATGGGTATACATGGAGTGGAAAAGACAGAGGGGAGGGGAAGAGGAGGAGAGACGAGGCCAGCAGGCCACAGAGAGGAGTCTGCGGGTGCCATTCAGAGAGGGAAAGTGACTTCCTCAAAGTCACACAGCTTGTAAGCGGCAAAAACATATCCTGGCCGATAACATCTTTGTTCCCAACCACTGCGGGAAGTGGCCTCTGGCTACATTGTGGCTAATAACTCTGCTAGAGAATTGCAGCCTCCAGTGCAAAATGAAACCGTAGGGTTTTCTTTGTTTAAAAATTATTATTATTATTATTATTTTGAGATAGAGTCTCGATCTGTCATCCAGGTTGAAGAGCAGTGGAGTGATCTTGGCTCACTGCAAACTCTGCCTCCCGGGTTGACGCCATTCTCCTGCCTCAGCCTCCCAAGTAGCTGGGACTACAGGCGCCCGCCACCACGCCCAGCTAATTTTTTGTATTTTAGTAGAGACAGGGTTTCACCATGTTAGCCAGGATGGTCTCGATCTCCTGACCTTGTGATCCGCCCGCTTTGGCCTCCCAAAGTGCTGGGATTACAGACGTGAGCCACTGTGCCGGGCCAGTTTAAAAATTATTGGGAATTTCCAGGCCGGGTATGGTGGCTCACGCCTGGAATCCCAGCACTTTGGGAGGCCGAGGCATGTGAATCACCTGAGCTCAGGAGTTTGAGACCAGCCTGGTCAACATGCTGAAACCCTGTCTCTACTAAAAATACAAACACTAGCCACTGGGCATGGTGGCACACACCTGGAATCCCAGCTACTCGGAAGGCTGAGGCAGAATCGCTTGACCCCAGGAGGCGGAGGTTGCAGTGAGCCGAGATGGCGCCATTGCACACCAGCCTGGGTGACAGAGCAAGAGTCCATCTCAAAAAAAGAAAAGAAAAAAAAAAATTATTAAGAATTTCCAGACGGCATCAACAGAGGTTTCATCTAAATGCAGCCCCTTCTGATCACGGGCCCCCGAGTGACTACGGGGCCCCCGTGAAGCTGGGCCTGGGTGCAGCCTCCACGAGTGTAGAAACGATATCCCATCCAGAAACAACACTTCTGTTAACCTGAGAAAGGGCTTGTCATTCCCAGTTCTCGATCCTCCTTTGTGCCTCAGTTTCCCCATCTGCAAGACAAGGGGACACGTGCCACCTCTCGGGGCAGTTCTGAGGATGAAATGAGAAAACACAGGCATGAACGGCCTCCACCACGGGGGACTTTCCGCCCGCTTGGGTTAGTTCTCCTCTGTTGCAGCTGTTTGGGGAATGTGGGTTTGAGGTTCCAACCTCATCACCCCTAACGGTTCACGAAGCTGGGGGGGAGGGAGGGTAGGGTTATTTGGCTCCTCCTGTGCACCTTGGGCTCCTGGCCCCGTTATCAATGTGACACCACTGAATTCCCAGTGATGCGGCAGGCAAGACTCGTCCCCATTTCACAGATGAGAAAACCGAGGTTCAGGGGAAGGAAATAACGAGGTCATCTCACACGGCCAGGGAGGGCCTGTGTCAGGATCCGAACCTGGGGCGATCAGACCCCCAATGCCCTTCCCCAGTAGGGCCAGAGTCTGGGCTCCCAGGGCCAGTTGGGGCCAAGAGAAAAAGTCCTGGGAGCTGGCAGCCTCTCTGCACCCTGCTAACATCGGGGAGGTGAAGCCAGCACTGTCGCCAGAAACCCCAGCAGCTCACACTCTCTAGAATGCATCCGACAGGGGCAATTACCCACTTCCAATAATCAATGGGGCGGTGGAACCAGGACAGATGCACAGAAGGAACCCATTAGCAATCTAAGTGTTCCGGCCCCGCGAGACGTCAGGGAGTGTGCAGGGTGGACGCTCAGGGACAAAGGCACCATCTGCCTGATTTCTCTTGCGGTCTTGGGTCTTGAGCATAAGTCAGGGCTTCTTTTTTTTTTTTTTTTTTTTTTTAAAAAAAAGAGAGGGCCTCGCTCTGTTACCCAGGCTGGAGTGTAGTGGTGCAATCACAGCTCACTGAGGCCTCAAACTCTTGGGCTCAAGCAATCCTCCCACCTCAGCCTCCCCAGTAGCTGGGACCGTACGTGTGAACCCCAACCCTCGGCTAATATTTTTTGAAGTTTTTTGTAGAGATGAGGTCTCACTATGTTGCCCAGTCTGGTCTTGAACTCCTAGGCTCAAGCAATCCTCCCACTTTAGCCTCCCACAGTGTTGGGATTACGGACGTGAGCCACCATGCCTGGCAAAATCAGGGTTTCTAAACTTCAGCATAGTAGACATGAGGGTCGGGTCATTCTCTGGGATGGGGTCATCCTGGCCATTACAGCGAGTTAAGCAGCATCCCTGGCTTCTACCCACTCCATACCAGCAGCACCCGCCTGGACGTGACACTCAAAAATGTCCCCAGACACAACACTTCTGTTAACCTGAGAAAGGGCTTGTCATCCCCAGTTCTCGACCCTTTGTGCCTCAGTTTCCCCATCTGCAAGACAAGGGGACACGTGCCACCTCTTGGGGCAGTTCTGAGGATGAAATGAGAAAACACAGGCACGAACGGCCCCCACCACGGGGGACTTTCTGCCCACAGGAGCGAAAATGGCCCTGGTTGAGAACCACAGCAGTCCACTTAATGAATAATACTGGTAACCCGGGTGCTCCAGCCCCGAGACCAAACAAGCACGCTACAGAAAGAACGAGGAATAGAGAAGCAGGTCCTGCCGCCAGTAGATAGTTCACAGTCCTGCCCCGCGGGACAGCCGGCTTCCTTCTACGCAGCATTTAATTTAAGTCAAGTTTATCATTATGACCAATATTAATATAATCAGAGCCAACATTTATTGAGTGCGGATGCTGGCCCAGGCCCTGTTTTCAGCACTCTCTGTAAGCTATCACGCTGGTGCCTCTAAAGAACCACGGAGGTGGCTGGGAGTCTTAAACCCATTTCACAGGCCCGGAAACTGAGGCCCATAGACGGGAATGGAGGTATCAGAGGTGGCGCAACTTTTAAGTGGTGGGGAAGGGGTCAAAGCCCACAGTGGCCCTGGGTTTCTGTACTGTGCCATGTTAAGATGTTTTAACCCAAGGATGTTAAAATAGGACAATTTTTTTTTTTTTTTTTTTTTTCGAGACAGAGTCTCACTCCAGTCCAGCTTGGAAGTGCAGTGTGCACGATCTTCCAGCTCACTGCAACCTCCGCCTCCCGGGTTCAAGCGATTCTCCTGTTCTCTCAGCCTCCCAGTAGCGTGCGATACAGAATGCACCACCACGCCAGATAATTTTGGTATGTTTAGTACGAGACGCGGGTTTCACGCATGTTTGCCAGGCTGGTCTCGAACTCCTGATCTCAGGTAATCCACCCGCCTCGGTCTCCCAAAGTGCTGGGATTACAGGCATGAGCCATCATGCCCAGCTAAAACAGGGCAATTTTACTTGAAATCTAGATTTCTGCTTTTCCTTGGAAATACCAACAGATCTGGCCCTGGAGTCACTCAGGGCTTCCTCGGAGGTTGAAGGAGCCTGCTTGGCCCATACAACCCACTGGAGAGGACACTCCAGCCCTGACAGGCATTATGGTTTGAGAATCACACACCCGCCATGTCTTCCTGCCTCGGTTTCTCCCTTTGGATTGGTGAAAGGGGTTCCTGTCCATCCTCCTGCGCAAGGCCCAGCAGCAGGCAGGCAGGCAGGCATGGCTGTGTGGTCTTGGGCAAGTTTCTCTCCCTCTCTGAGCCTTGGCCTGACAGCTGTTCCAAGAAGTATTTCCAATGCTCCAGGTTTTCTGTTGACCCTCTAGGGGATTTCGGAGAACTCTGGCTGCACATCTAAAAACTGCAATTTGTTAGACGCGGTGGCTCACGCCTGTAATCCCAGCACTTTGGGAGGCCAAGGCAGGAGGATCACCTGAGGTCAGGAGTTTGAAACCAGCCTGGCCAACAGGGTGAAATCCCATCTCTACTGAAAATACAGAAATTAGCCAGATGTGGTGGCGGGTGCCTGTAATCCCAGCTACTCGGGAGGCTGAGGCAGGAGAATCACTTGAACCGGGGAGGCAGAGTTTGCAGTGAGCTGAGATCGCGCCACTGCACTCCAGCCTGGCAACAGAGCAAAGACTCTGTCTCAAATAAATAAAATAAAATAAAAAATAAATAAAACATGCAATTCACCAGGTGTGGTGGCCGGAATCCCGGCACTTTCAGAGGCCAAGGCAGGCAGATAGCTTGAGCCCAGGAGTTCAAGACCATCCTGAGCAATATGGTAAAACCCATCTCAAAAAAAAAAAAAAAAAAAAGTTAGCTTGGGAGGCGGAGTTGGGAGGACTGCTTGAGCCCAGGAGTGAAGACACTGCAGTGAGCTATGATGGTGTCACTGAACTCCAGCCTGGGCAACAGTGTGAGTCCTATCACACACACACACACACACACACACTGCAATTCGAATTCCTTGGGGTGGGAGTCCTGTGTGGTCTTCCCCAGCTAAAGTCAACTCTCCTCCTCTTGTTTCCGACCCCCCTCACCTCCAGCCACAAAGCAGTAGGTGCCGCTCTCAGTCTTTGTCCTTGCTGCCCCCCACACCTGTTCATCTGTCTCCACTCATGATGCAATGTCAAAGCACCCATTTTACAGATCAGGAAACTGAGGCATAGAACAGCTTTATTACTAGCCCAAGGCCCCACAGCTGCTTAGATTCTGGCTCCCAAGTTCCTCAGCAGCAGATTTCCAGCAAATCCTGATGGAATGAATCAATGCACTGGTGAATGAATGAATGAATGCATGCTCGCTCGCACACAATGCTTTCAACCGATCAGTTTCCTGAGTGCCCCTCAAATGACTGCTGTCAAAGCCCCAAATGCCCCCCAAACTTCCCCCTTTGGTGATCACTTGGGCCCACCAGGGGATCTGGAAGTTGGGAGCCACATCTGGGGTCTCTGGAGTGCACAGAGCTCCCAAGGCAGCCACGTGTCCTTCCTGTCCACCATCCGGACTCCCCATGGTTCAGCTCCCGCCAGGTGCCCGGTCCTGCCGCAGAAGTGGGGCGGCCTTGATTAAGCAGCCAGCGAAGGGGAACGCCCCAGTTTGCAGTGGCTGAGTCATCCTGATTATCTCCCTGGTGCTGGACCCCATCAGGGCGCTGAGGGCGGGGTAGCGGGGCGGGCGCAGACACTGGAGAGCCCCTCCAGGGCAGGTCCTTCAACATACCAGTGTAGCTCCCATGTTGTCAAAAATAACAAAAACAGCAGCAGAGGCAGCGGCCACTTACTACGTGCCATTCTGAATCTGTGCTTACACACGTTAACTCATTTCTTCCTCCTAACCATTCCTCAAGGTAGGCACTGTTACTCTTCTCATTAGACAGACGAGGGAAATGGAAGCACAGAGAGGTTGAGCAACTTGCCCCAGGTCACACAGCCAACAAGTGGGCAGAGCCGGGATTTGAACCTCACGCAGCCTCAGTCCAGTGTTCTTGCTCTTAACCTCCGAGAAAAGGCAGTCGAGAGCCCTGGGGTGTGTGCTAGGGGGTGTCTCTGTAGCGATTCTGATGGCCCCCCGGCAGATGGACCAGCTGTCGACACAAACATCCCTGACAATGGGGCAGAGCTCCTTCCAGGCGTTAAGGAATCCAGGTTGTGGCATCCAACGGCTTGTGGGCTGTGTGAAGTGACCTCTGGCCAGTGGAGGCCCCTCTCTGTGCCTCATTTTCCCTCTCTGCAAAATAGGGCTCAGATCACAGCAACTCCGCTGACAGGGGATGGCAGGTTGGAGGAGACGAGGATGCTACTGACTTGCTTACTTAGCAAAGGGCCTGGCACAGGGCGCCAACTCTAAATAAGTCGGAGCAGCTGTTATTATCCCCCCCCCCGACATCCCCTCATTTGCTGATCACGGGGGTTAATTATAAGCGGCATTAAATTATACACACACAGACGCGCCAACCTCGCTTCCCCAGAACCCCTGAATTTCCACTAACTCTCAATTACCCATGTGACAGCGCGACGATGGGCCATCCTCCCAGCCTCTCTCCCCACAGCGTGCCTCATCTGAGGGTCCCAGGCTTCCAGAGCTGTGGCTTCTCAGCCATGCCGGATACCCATCTGGGCGTCCAGGAGCGGAAGGACGGATGCATGCAACTGAAAGCGGATGCGTTGAGAGCCAGGGGAGGCGTGTTACCCAGAGCATCTCATGTCAAGGCTCGCCGCAACGCGGACTGCAACTGTACTGATCTTAGAGATGAGAGAACGCAGAGAGGTCAGGCAACCCGCCCTAGTTTGCCCAGCTCAAGTGGGGCGGGTGGCTCAAGTCAGGGCTCTGACCTGGAACCCAGAGGGGTAACCTCATTTTGTAAGTGAGGAAGCTCCTGCATGAACTGAAAGGACAGAGGGGAAGTCACCCAGGGAGGAAGGAAGGCAGGCAGGCGAGATCCAGGAGAAAAAGGGGAATTTTCAGTTCTCCAGGTGGGAGGAGACACCTGGCCCTTCCTACAAGGAGCTTACAGCAAAGATCAAAAACAACTTAAAAGAAGCAGCCACCCAGGTAACATAGAGTACGAGACGAAATCTGTCCCCACGAAACGGGACATTTGTGATCCAGCCCCAGTTACGGAGACGGGGACGGGAGGAGTGCGTCCCCATGATCCCAAAATCCAAGCTCTGAACTCCCAACCATGGTGGGATCCATGGGAATCAGAAGGAAACAGGAAGCCACACAAAAACCTGGGTTTATTTTCAGGTGTGGAATCCCCTCGGCCTCCGCGGGGTGCTGAGGGTGCCTTGATTCCGGGGAACAGAAGAGGGGATTCCACGGCTAGCCCAGAATAGCACCAGCCCCCAGGTCCGGTCTGGCCAGGCCACGATGTTGGGGGACGGGCAGCTCCACGGAGGAGGAGAAGAAAAAAAAAAGAGAGAGAGAGAGAGACAAAAATAAAGCGATGTGAAAGTGGAGGGCCTGCCCGTGAATCACTCCTACCCGTTAATTTTCGCCTTTGCAGAAGTGTAAGCCAATTGATTTTCAAATTCCCCACACACAACCCCTCCCCAGCGCTTCTCAAATATCAGCCAGAGACAAGACAGAAATGGTACGTCGGGTTTTTTTTTTTTTTTTTTCCTTCCCTTTTGGTTGAGAGTCTTTTCTTTCCTTAAAGGAAAAGGTGGGGGCGGGGGGAAACCACACACTCCACACTCTTGAACCTCTGGGTTAGAGAGACCCGGGTGTCACCTGTTTCCTAGACATTTTGGGGCTGCCACTCTCTGCGTGAGACAACAGCCACCCTTTCTCTCGATCACATCCCCTACGCCTCACTTCCTCTCTCCGTGGTCCCCCTTCCTCAATTCAGAATGTCACCTGGAAATAAAATGACATGCATTTGAGCCTCAACCTCCTTCTGGCACCCCCTCTCCTCTGCCCTGCAAGCCACAAGCTGAAAGCCCGCAGCTTTCCGATTCCAGACCAAGGTAAGGTGTGAAGATGACAAAATTCAGTTTGAAAAGCCCTCGAACCTTCAAACCCCCGACAGGTGCCTTTTGTCCGTGAACCCGTGGTGAATTTTTGGTTTTTATGCTTTGTTTTGTTTTGTATCAGCTTGCCACACGAATCCTGCGAGGAACAGCCGTTACGTCTTAATCTCCTCTCCTCCTGTCCCCTCCGGAGGCTGAGCCACTCTGCCTGGTGAGCGGTTGGAGGGTGGGGCGGAGGGGGGGTCTCTCTTCAAATTCCCCTCCCTGGGCATCTTTTGCCGCAGGGAAGGACGGAGGAAGGGCAACCTGCACAGGCTTTGCCCAAGAGGGGTTCTCATCCTCCTTGCAAATTCTAAGAGGATGCCTACCCACTGGAAGGTGAGCCAGGAGCCTGCCCTGGATGCAGAGAAGAGCCGGGGAGTGCCCCTTTCTGGGACCCCTGCCTCCTTCCAGAAAGCACCGAGACCCTCCCAGAAGGGGGCCACCGCAGTCGCCACTGCGCCCGCCAAACCTAAAGCTCATCTCAAGATCTTCCCGTGGTTCCGACCGACTCCGCAAATGGAGCCTAATGGGTAGCAGGGGGAAGGAACTGCTCTCAGCCGAAAACATTAAGCTTTGTCAATTATCCCCAAACCCGCTGGGTTTAAAATATCCCTTTTATTTTAGGGTTTTCCCTCCCGCTCGCCCCCATCCCGAACTCTCTCCACGCCCTGCTTCTTCCCCCACGCACACGGCGGCTACACTGTCACACAAAGCAGGTGAACGCGGGGCCACGGGGTGCTCGGGTAGAAATGCCACGTCGCGACACCAAGTCACACCGTCCCTGCCGGTCCCTCTCCGGCCACCCCGCTAACTATCGTATTGGGGCCATGCAGCCGCTGGAATAATCAGCGAAGCCACAGGTCTCCCTGTCTTGGCAAGCAGAGGTGTGCGTTGCCCTCAGACATCTGTGAACCGCTGTTCAATGCCAACCCCAAAGGCAGAAGGGGAAACCAAGTCACCTCCCAGAAAGACGTCTGATGAGCAGAGATGGATTTGCTTCCAGACTGGTACCAGGTCTGGGGAAACCCAGGCAGAGCCCCTGGCTCTGTGCAACTCAAAGAAGAAAAAAATGGGTGCACAGTGATGGCTCCAGGTTTGCCCACCCAGATGCTACCACGAAATCCCTGGCATCCACAAAGCTTCCCCTGTTCCATGGTGGAAGTTGGGGGAAAATGGACTTATGTCTCTAAGCAGGGTCCATGGACACTGGACGATGCCTGAAATCCCCCGGGAGGCAGGAAAAAAAGGCGCACTGAACGCTCAACCGGGGTATAAGGAGTGATTTTTTCTTTTTTTCTCTGCTGGCAGCAGGCAGGAACCTGGGGTTTGAATGTCCCCTACTCTGTCGCCACCACACGCAGACTTCAGAGGCTCTCAAGGTTTCCTGGAGAGGAGGAAATCGTGCCCGGAGCTGACCTGCCAACCAGTAGCACCCTCCAGCGCCACAGCTGGGCCACACCAAAATGACCTGTCACCCATCTCCTGCAGGGAGTGGGGAGAGGGCCAGTCCACCGTCTCTCCAGACGGCATCTCCGGACGGCCGCTGACAGTACCAGTCTGTCACCCCCTGGGGGTTTAGGGGCGATGTCATTGGCCAGGGTGGCAGAAATAGAAAAGTGCGTGAGCTCACCAGGCAGCCTGGGTCTCCCGCGACGTTTTGTTTGCCTGAGCCCAATTAGAACAACTCTCAGGGTGATGGAGTATGGCAGGCGGTGGCCCCCGGGGGGCTGGGAGGCCTGGCCCCCACGCAGAAGTGCACCGTCACGATGAGGGTGTCCCTCGGGCCTGGGGAACAGGGCAGGACCCTGCTTTCTGGAGGGGAAGAATGAAGACACCGCCAGCCTGCCAGCTAGAAAGAGATGCCCCAGGGAAGGCTTTGTGGAGGGCAGCGGGGTGGGGGGGTTCCCAGGCGGGGGCTCAGGCCCAAGCTGGGGGGCTGTGGGATTTGGGGCGGGAAGCAGCCGCCCCAGCCCCAGCTGCCTGCCTTCCACCGCCAAAATATCAGCTGGCAGAGAAAGAAGAGCAGAGGGACAGAAGGCAGGCGCGATTGGCAGGGGAGGGGCACAAAGGAAGGGACCCTGGGAGGGGAGGGGACTTATGCAAATGGCAGATTCGACCAAGTCCCTGGGCCATTAATAAACGCTCCAGCAGCTGCCGCTGGTATCGCAGGAGCAGAGGCGCGGGCTGGCTCCCTTCTCCCGGGCGGAAAGCGGCAGAGAGAGGGAAGAAGAGCGCCCCAAACAAAGAGGTGCCGTCACCCCCTGCACCCCAAGGACAGCAGCTATAGGGGGGCAACCAGAGGAGGCCAGAATCCCAGCAGCCAAAGTCCGCGTGGTGATGGAGGGGAGCCCGGAGCGGGTGGGTCCCTGTCCTTGGGACCCTAGGGGTCTCTTCCTGCCTCCTCCGGCTTCTAGGTGTATCCCTACTGTTCAGCCAGGACTCGGACACCTCGGACACCCGCTTCACCAGCTTCGGCTGCCGGGATGTGTTTTTAGGGGCTCGGCCAGAGGCAGAAGGGACCCATGCTCAGAAGGGGACTCCTCTAGATTGCGATGGCGGGGCAGGGGAATCCCAGCTGAGCCCAGAAGGGGGAGGCAAGGCACCCCCATGATGCGCTGGGAGGGTTGTTAATTTGGGGGATGAGGTCCCAGGAGGTAGCTGGATTTGAGGAAGGGTTGCAGAGGAAGGGACGTTCTTGGAAGCTGCATATTTAGGGAACCACGAGAAGACGATCTGAGATTGGGGAAAGAGGGTCCACCGAAGAAGGAGGTCCCAGATTTGGGGCGGGGGGTGTGGTTGAAAAAAAGAATCCCTGTTTGTGGGAAAGGTTCCCTGATATGAAGATTCTGGAGAGAAAGCGGCCGAAGGGGAGTTCCCCAATTTGGGAAGGGGGGAGAATTGGTGGGAAATGTCCAGGATTTGTAGGGGGAGGTCCGAAAGGGAGGATCTTAATTTTAGGAGAGATTCCCATAAAGAGCGGTGAACTTGGCCGCAGCCTGGCCGAACCCTCGCACCCACGGCGGCGCGGGCACTCTAACCTGGGGGGCTCCCCTCAGGGCACGCCCCGCGCCCTCTTTAACCCGGTGCCGGCGGCCCCGCCCCCCCGGGATGACGTCACCCCCCTCCCCCCCCGCTGCCCCCAGGGGGCTCCCGGAGCGTGCGGAACCGGCCGGGCGCTGGCGGCTCCAGGAGGCGGGCTCTCCCTACTCTCGGGATCCCCACGGGCCCCCAATGTTAGAGGGGAGACTATGGGTGCTGGGCGTGCGCGTCTGCCCGCCAGAGCCCTTGGGGCTGGGGGCTGAGGCTCGCCCCGGGCGTGGGGCGCTGAAGGGGGCGCCGGGGCGCAAAAGGGTGGGGCAAGGCCCGAGTGCCGGAGGAGCGACCTCCATAATGCAACGACAGGGCCCGGAGTGGTGCAGGTGGAGACGGTCGGTAGACTCGGGGTTCCCAGGGGAGGGGACCGGGAGGAAAGGCGGGCGGGCGCAGCAGCTCTGGAGCCACCCCCCACCTCGAGCCACCCCGTCCCGGCTTCCTCTCCGCCCGGGGCGCCGCGCGCTCCCCATCCCCGGCACAGCGCCCCCTGCCTCCAGACGCGCCGGGACCCAGGCCGGACGCCCACGCCGGCACCCGCTCCGCAACACGCGCGCCCCCCTCCGCGCCTCTGCCCGCCGCAGCCCGGGTGGTCAGGCCGGCGGAGGCGCTGCGGCAGCTTCCAACGCCGCGCTTCGGGCATTCCAGCCCAGCCCCCTCCCACGCCGCGGCGAAACCCCCAGCCCGCCCGCCGAGTGGCCCCAGCGCGCCCCGGCCCAGCCCTCGGGGATTGTCCGGGCGCAGTCCCGGGTACTCCCGGGCGCAGGGGGCTGGCGTGCAACCGGCTGCAGGGGCCGAGCATCCTCCCGAGGCACAATTGGCCGTGGCAGGCTTCCCGGCACAAGCCGGCGCCGCTGCCCACTCAGCTGCCTCCAAGACCCCCTTGGAGCGCCTGCATCTTTTTTTCCTCGAATCCACGATGTTTTTTTTTTTTTTTTTTTGGCTTTACCTGGAGGCTGGCTGGGCTGGGCTCCCCCGTCTTCTGCCCCGCTTCACATCCTGGGCTGTTGCATTGGATCCGAGCGGAGCCGAGCGCCAGCGGTCGCGGCGTGGCGGCGGCCGGGCTGCCGGCGGGCGGCGCGAGGACACTCACTGCGGCTCGCGCTCAGACCTCGCGCCGGCTCGCCGCGCCCCCCAGCCGGTGACCCTCATCCCTTCCGCAGCGCTCCGCCGCCGCCGGGTCGGGGCAGGGCCGGCCCGAGCGCGTCACTGCGCAGCCCGCGGCCGCCACGTCCCCTAGCCAATGGGACGGCGCGGCGCGGTCACTGGCCCCGGCCTGGTGTTCAAAGGGCCGCGGGAGCACGTGGGCCCTGGGCTTCGCGGGACACAGTGGGCGGCGGTAGTAGTGGTGGGGTGGCTTGCGGTGGCGGCGCTTGGGAAGGGCCCTTCGGCTACTGTCCGTGCGAGAGCCCCAGCGTTCCTTGGGTTGCAAAGGGGCATGGCCACTTCTGTGCGCTGCTGTGAAGTCTGCCAGGGCTCCCTTAGTGTCCTTGGGATAAATCCATCCTCTTCTCTGCAGGCTCGCCGTTTCACATTAGCGGCCCACTACCCTATCCCCTCCTCCTGGCCATGTCAATGCTCCAGAAAACCCAGCTGCTCCTCTTGTCTTTCTTAAGAAGATGATGTCTGTACCCAGGCCTCAGTACAGTCGTATATCATAGCTCACTGAGCCTTTTTCAAACTCCTGGGCTCAGGTGACCTCCCGCCTCAATCCTCCTGAGTAGTTGGGCTCAGGTGATCCCTTCCCGCCTCATCCTCCGAGTAGTTGGGGCTCAGGTGATCCTCCTGCCTCAGCCTCCTGAGTAGTTGGGCTCAGGTGATCCTCCTGCCTCAGCCTCCTGAGTAGTTGGGCTCAGATGATCCTCCCGCCTCAGCCAGCTTCTTACAGTTCCTCTAACTTGAGCATCCAAAATCTTCTCCTTATCTTTCCAGTTTCTGCTCAAATAAGCAGCGCCTGGGAGAAGCCCTCCCTGACAACAGCTACCAGCCATGCCACTCCACTCTATCCCATTATCCTGTTTTTTTTTTTGTTGTTGTTGTTTGTTTGTTTTTGAGTCAGAGTCTCACTCTGTCACCCAGGCTGGAGTGCAGTGGCACAATCGCGGCTCACTGCCACCTCCGCCTCCCGGATTCAAGTGATTCTCCTGTCTCAGCCTCCTGAGTAGCTGGAATTACAGGCGGCTGTCACCACGCCTGGCTACTTTTGTATTTTTGTTAGAGATGGGGTTTCACCATGTTGGCCAGGTTGGTCTTGAACTCCTGACCTCAGGTGATCCGTCCGCCTCAGTCTCCCAAAGTTTTGGGATTACAGGTGTGAGTCACTGCGCCCGGTCCCATTATCCCGTTTTTATTCTAGTTACACTACAGTGTGGCTCCAGGGATCCCTATGTGCAGGTTGAACACATGAATGAATGGATGATGGAGCACTTCCTATAGAGTAAGCACTTTACACAGGTCTCGCCTAATTACCATTCCCTACTGCCCTGGAGTCAGGACAAGCCACAGCTGGAACCCAGCTAAAACACTGACTTGCTGCATGAGACCCTCAGCCTCACTTTCCCCATCTGTAGAATGGATTTGCCTCTGGATCTTGGCTCTTATCTGTAAAATGGGGCAAGGTAGCCCCTGCTCCCAAGGAGGGTGTGATGATGAATTGCTATAATCTGGCTGCCATTGGTGCCTGAAGATGGAATAATAAGAAAAAAGAGGCTGGGCCCAGTGACTCATGCCTGTAATCCCAGCATTTTGGGAAGCCAGGGCGGGCAGATCACTTGAGGTCAGGAGTTCAAGACCAGGCTGGCCGACATGGCGAAACCCCATCTCTACTAAAAATGCAAAAATTAGTTGGATGTGGTGGCAGGTGCCTGTAGTCTCAGCTACTTGGGAGACTGGGGCAGGAGAAACGCTTGAACCCAGGAGGTGAAGGTTGCACTGAGCCGAGATCACGTCACTGCACACTCCAGCCTGGGTGACAGAGCGAGACTCCACCTAAAAAAAAAAAAAAAAAAAGGCAGAAGTAAAAAATAAAAGGGGGATATTGACAAAGGTATGGGGGTTGGAGGGCTCACAGCCACCAAACAAGATTGCACATCAGTCCTTGTGTTTTGATCATGTCGAAAGCATTTATTTCCTCAAGGCACATATTTGGAGAAGACCTGGTGCCCAACAGAGGAACCCAACTTTAGAATTGGCTTTTTTTTTTTCCTCCAAAATTGTTGATTCATTCATTCCGGGCCAAAGATGCAGATAAACAAAAAGCATTAACCCAGGGAACAAAACGATAAGGCGGAAGTCATAAACAGGAGAAGAGAAAGGAGATAATGAATAATTTAACAAGGAACCTAAATTAAGCTTGGAGTTTCCCAGCGGCCAGTGCAGCGGCCAGGTTTGCAGAGCCTATTTTGTTTTTCTTCCTGGCAGGGTGACCCTGACCTGACCGTCTACAATCTGGCCTCAGTTTTCTCATCCAAGCAATGGGAATATGATCGCATTTTGAAGGATCAAATGGGGCAGTCTGTGCACAAATGCTTAGTGTGGCTTCTCATGCACAGTGGGTGCTCAAGCCTTGCATAATTGGTGGAGACGCAGTAAAATGAGATGGCCAATCGTGGAGGGGCTGATCATGGCATGAACCCCAGCCCAGTGACCTATTTGGGGAGTGACCTTGAACAAGTGGCCGCAACACTATGAGCCTAGCTGTCCCCATCTGGAAAAGGAGGACAACCACTTGTACCTCTGAGGGATTTTGTGAGCAGTCGAAGAAAACAGATTTAAAATGCATTGTGGCAGCTGGGTGCCGTGGCTCACACCAGTAATCCCAGCACTTTGAGAGACCAGGACAGGTGGATCACTTGAGGTCAGGAGTTCGATATCAGCCTGGCCAACATGGCGAAACCCTTTCTCTACTAAAAATACAAAAATTAGCCAGGTGTGATGGTATGTACCTGTAATCCCAGCTATTCAGGAGGCTGAGGCAGGAGAATGGCTTGAACCCGGGAGGTGGAGGTTGCAGTGAGCTGAGATCACACCACTGCACTCCAGCCTGGCAACAGTGTGAGACTCCTTCTCAAACAAAAAATACATTGGCCTGGTGCGGTGGCTCATGCCTGTAATCCCAGCACTTTGGGAGGCCGAGGCAGGTGGATTGCCTGAGTTCAGGAGTTTGATATCAGCCTGGCTAACATGGTGAAACCCCGTCTCTACTAAAAATACAAAAATTAGCTAGGCATGGCAGTGCGTGCCTGTAGTCCCAGCTACTCAGAAGACAGGAAGATTGCTTCTACCCAGGAGGCAGAGGTGGTAGTGAGCTGAGAGCCACTGCACTCCAGCCTGGCAACAGAGTGAGATTTTGTCTCAAAAAAAAGGCCGGGCGCGGTGCTCATCCTGTAATCCCAGCACTTTGGAGGACCCGAGACGGCGGATCACAAGGTCAGCAGATCGAGAGCATCCTGGCTACACGGTGAAACCCCGTCTCTACTGAAAAATACAAAAAACAGCTGGGCGAGGTGGCGGGCCCCGCGCTGTAGTCCCAGCTACTCGGGAGCTGAGGCAGTAAGAATAAGGCATATACCTGGGAAGGCCGGAGCTTGCAGTAGCTGAGATCGGCCTGCACCTCGCAGCTGGGTACAGAGCCAGACTCCATCTCAAAAAAAAAAAAAAAAAAAAAATTATCTAGCATGTGCTTGGGAAACCCATCCATTCAGGCCATACATTCGGCCCCCCTCCCAGGTTGTTTGAAGTGCTGTGGACAACAGAAGTAAACGAAACAGTCTTTAAAATCCCTGGAGTTGGCTGGGCACTTTGGCCCAGCACTTTAGGAGGCTGAGACGGGAGGATGGCTTGAGCCCAGGTATTTGGGACTAGTCTGGGCAACACAGGGAGACCCTGTCTCTACAAAAAGTTTTAGAAGTTAGCTGGGCATGGTGGTGCACATCTGTGATCCCAGCTACCTGGGAGGTTGAGGTAGGAGGATCACTTGGATGCGAGAGGTTGAGGCTGCAGTGAATTCTAATCATGCCACTGCACTCCAGCCTGGGCAACAGAGCAAAAATTCCTGGAGTTAACAGTGCTGGGAGGAGATAGGAAATATCTCACTTAGAGTAAAAGCTGAAGTTCTTCCCACAGCTCACCAAGCTCTGCATTACCTACCCCCTTCCCCTCCCTGCCCTCCCCTCCTCCCTCTCTCACCCTTGCTCACTCTGCTCCAGCCACTCGGGCCCCCTTGCTATGCCTCCAATACGCCAGGTAAGGTCCTGCCACAGGACCTTTGCACCTTCTGTTCCCTCTGACCAGGATGCTGTTCCTCCTGCTTTTCTGAAGGCCAGTTGTTCTTCCTTGCTCTTTGAGTCTCTGGGAGACCCTCCCAGACCATCTCACTGAGGTGGCCGTATGATCATCTTCACCTCAGTATCAGATTATTTATCATGATTTGGAATGATTTTATATTTTGGCCATTTTGCTTGTTTCCTGTGTGTCTCCCTACTCTAGCTGTGCCTCAGTTTGCCGGTCTGTAAATGGGAATAATAATAATCTTGGTTCCTTAGGGCTATCTGGAGGGTGAAATGAATCACACTATGTCAACCACCTGCTACCAGGTGCAGACTCAAGAAAGGATTGTCCAATAAGTGTGGTCACTGTAGGCTGGGCGTGATGGCTCACACCTGTAATCCCAGCACTTTGGGAGGCCAAGGTGGGCAGATCACCTGAGGCCAGGAGTTCAAGACCAGCCTGGCCAACATGGCGAAACCCTGTGTCTACTAAAAATACAAAAAAAATTAGCCAGGAGTGGTGGTAGGTGCCTATAATCCCAGCTACTTGGGAGGCTGGGGCAGAAGAATTGCTTGAACCTGGTGGGCGGAGGTTGTAGTGAGCTGAGATTGCGCCATTGCACTCCGGTCTGGGCAATAAGAAAGAAACTCTGTCTAAAGAAAAAAAAAAAAAATGTGTTCACTGTAAATGAGAAAACTATGGTTCCCTAGCCAGAAACATAAGATGATCATACAAGTCAATACAACAAGAACAGAAAATTATATAATTCTTTTTTTTTTTCCAAGACAGGGCTTCACTCTGTTACCCAGGATGGAGTGCAATGGCACAATCACTGCTCACCACAGCCTCGACCTCCTGGGACTCAAGTGATCCTCCCAGCGCAGCTACCCAGGTAGCTGGGACGCCAGGCACAGACCACTACACCTGGCTAATTTTTAATTTTTTTGTAGAGACAGGCTCTCCCTATGTTACCTGGCCTGGTCTTGAACTCCTGGGCTTAAATGACCCTCCCACCTCCCCCTCCCTCTCCCAAAGTGACGGGATTATAGGCATGAGCCACTGTATGCAGTCAAGCCAAGAACAGAACATTCTAGTCTGATGCTGTTGCAGCCTCCGGACAGCCCCAGGAAATTGACACGTGTTAGACAGGTGTTAAAGACAGAACAGCACCAAGCTAACTAAGCCTTCCTGCAGGCCAAGGTTTGGAGAGAACCAAGGAGAGAATGTTGTCCCCAGGGGCATGGCTCAACCCTCCAAGTTCCACACCGTGAAAAACACTCAGATTGGGAGTTAGGGCATGGTGGGTTCTGGGTCTCTTTCCTGTCTGCTGACGTGGTGACTGGCACACACACTGAGGGTGTGAGTCATTGTTGGGTGAAAAGTTCAGTCAATGAACATTTGCTGCTTCTTCAGGAGAGTTGTGGGGGGGGGGCGGGGCTCTTCCCACTCTCCCACCCTCCTCTTCCTTTTCTGCCAGACCAACCTCTGCCTAGGAGTCTCCCAGAACCTGGTAATTAGCTCCATTGTGGTTTTGTTGAGATAACTCCAAGGGAACCATCAGCCGCCCATCACTGTGTACAAACAGGACTCTTCATGCCAAGTTCAGGATTGTCTGCAAAGAACTCAGTCTTAAATTCCTGTGAGGCAGGTCCAAAACATCTCCCCTAAACTTTGTCTATGCCAGAGATTCCACTATCATTACACATTACTTCAAATTAAATGTTGTTCTCTCTGCTCCTCTCTCTGTCTCTTTCTCCCTGCAAATTCACTTCAAACGCCAAAGAGAAGAGGAGCAAATAGGAACATCCTATTTGCTGTACACCTGGGCTCTGTGCTGGGCTCCATTTGGGGTTCATTTGGCGGTCCCTTGATTTAGCTGATTGGGTAAGTGTTGGAGGATTTGGGGAGGCATGGGTTAGTAAAACACTCAACAAACTATGCATAGAATGAAACTTTCTCAACCTAATAAAAGGCATCTACAGTCAATATCATACTTTATGGTGAAAGACTGGATGTTTTCCCTCTAAGATCAGGAAGAAGATGAGAATGCTCCCTCCCACCACTTCTATTCAACATTGTACTGAAACCTATAACCAGGCAACTAGGCGAGAATATAAAATAAAAGGCATTCATATTGGAAAGGAAGAAATTGAACTATCTCTATTTGCACATGACATCATTTTGCATGTAGAAAATCCTAAGGGATCCACTAAAAACCTATTAAAACTAGTAAATGAATTCATCAAGGCAGCAAGATATGAAATCAATACACAAAAATCTATTGTATTTCTTATGCAGTGACAATGAACAAACCAAATGAAATTAAGAAACCAATTCCATTTATAATTGATGAAAAAGAATAAAATACTTAGGAATGTATTTCCAAAAGAAGTGCAAAACCTATACTATAAAAATAACAAAATGTTGAAAGATTAAAGAGGACTTAAATCAATGGAAAGACATCCCATGCTCATGGATTGGAAGAATAATATTGTTAAGATGTCTATACTCCCCAAATTGATCTAAAGATTCAACCCAATCCCTATCAAAATTTCAGTTAGCTTCTTTGCAGAAATTGGCAAGCTGATCCTAAAATTCATGTGAAAATGTTCAAGGAACTTAGAACAGCCAAAACAATCTTGAAAAAGAACAAAGTTGGAGGACTCGGATTTCCCAATTTCAAAACTTATTACAAACCTACTGTAACCAGGACAATGGCATACTGGCATAAGGATAGACATACAGATCAATGGGGTAGAATTGAGAGTGCAGAATAAACCCTCATATCTATGGTCAATTGATTTTCATCAAATTGTCAATTCAGTGGGAAAAGAATAGTCTTTTCAACAAGTGGGGCCAGGACAATTCCATATTCACATGCAAAAGAATGAGGTTGAACCCCCACCTCACACCATGTACAAAAATCAACTCAACATGGATGATAGACCTAAATTTAAGAGCTTAAACTATAAAACTCTTGGGGAAAAATGCAGAGGAATAAATCTTAATGATCTTGAATTAGGCAATGGATTCTTTTGAGGTTTCATTCCAGGTGATTAAAATGTTCTAAAATTAAAATGTTAAAAATGTTCTAAAATGAAATAAAATTTTTAAAAAAGTTCTAAAATGTGGATGATTGGTGATGATGATGTCCCTTATACAAAGGGGAAATTTGGACACAGAGACAGACCCACATAGAGGAGAGATGATGTGAAGAAGAGATACAAGGAGAAGGCAGCCGTCTGCAAGCCAAGGAGCGAGGCCTTGGAAGTAACCAATCCTGGCTGGGTGCAGTGGCTTGCGCCTGTAATTCCAGCCCTTTGGGAGGCCAAGGCGGGTGGATCACCTGAGGTAAGGAGTTTGAGACTAGCCTAGCCAACATGGAGAAACCCTGTCTCTACTAAAAAAAATACAAAAAATTAGCCAGGTGTGGGCAGTGGTGGGCACCTGTAATCCCAGCTACTTGGGAGGCTGAGGTAGGAGAATCACTTGATCCTGGGAGGCAGAGGTCGCAGTGAGCTGAGATCACATTATTGCACTCCAGCCTGGGCAACAAGAGTGAAACTCCGTCTCCAAAAAAAAAAAAAAATTGTTTTTGCCATGTTGGCCAGGTTGGTCTTGAACTTATGACCTCAGGTGATCCACCCACCTCAGCCTCCCAAAGTGCTGGGATTATGGGCATGAGCCACTACACCTGGTCGGGATTGGTTACTTCTGAGGCCTCACTCCTTCATTTGCAGACTGCCGCCTTCTCCCTGTGTCTCTTCTTCACGTCATCTTCCCTCTACGTGGGTCTGTCTTTGTATCCAAATTTCCCCTTTGTATAAGGACACCCATCATATTGGATCAGGACCCACCCTAATGCCCTCATTTTAACTTTACTTCTGTAAAGACCCTATTTCCAAATAAGGTCACATTCTGAGGTCCTAGGGGTTAGGACTTCAACATCTCTTTTGGGGGAATGCAGTTCAACCCCATAAAAGACCCTTTCCCTGACAGTGGCTTCACTGATACCCCTCAAGGACTTTACCTACTCCTGGACCAGGAGCTTGACATCCCCATGACATATAGCAAGAGATACTAGACCCTAGCCCAAAATCCATGAGCACCCTTTGTTGATTGCAGTAAGATCCAGGTTAGAGGGGAGGCAAGGGGATGCCATGCAGCCAGCCTCCCAGCTCTGGGGCCTGGCTAGCCCATGAAAAGATCAAGGGGCTTTATTCTCCCACTCTTTCTGGGGGACGCAATGACAAATTCAAATCAGGCCTCCGTTGTCTCCTGCCAGCTGGCAGTGCAGGCGGGGCCTCTTGGTTCATCCCTTCTCAAGGAGAGAGGCTTGGATTCTCCACCAGGTGGGGTCTGTGCTGGGTGTTGTGTGCAGAGTCAGAGGGACATGCCTGACAGTGCCATCTGGACCCCTGCCACAAGCCTCACCAAGCCAAGGGTCTTCCAGGGCCATCATTGTGGGTCCTGAGTGTGGCACTTGAACCTTTGAGAGGCCACAATTTTTTTTTTTCTTTTTTTTTGAGAGAGAGTCTCAGTTTGTCACTCGGGCTGGAGTGTAGTTGCATGATCATAGCTCACTGCAGCCTCAAACTCCTGTACTCAAACAACCCTCCCACCTCAGCCTCCAAGTAGCTGGAATTACAGGTGTGCACACCAGCCTGCCTATCTCATTTTTGTATTTTTTTTCTTTTTTGAGATGGAGTCTCGTTCTGTCACCAGGCTGGAGTGCAGTGGCATGATCTTGGCTCACTGCAACCTCTGCCTCCCGAGTTCAAGTGATTTTCCTGCCTCAGCCTCCTGAGTAACTGGGACTAGAGGCCCGTGCCGCCACGCCCGGCTAATTTTTGTATTTTTAGTAGAGACGGGGTTTCACCCTGTTGGCCAGAATGGTCTCGATCTCTTGATCTCATGATCCACCCACTTCGGGCTCCCAAAATGCATTTTTGTATTTTTTTTTGTAGCGATGGGGGTTTCACCGTGTTGCCCAGGTTGGTCTGGAACTCCTAGGCTCAAGCGATCCTGACACCTCAGCCTCCTGAGTTGCTGGAACTACAGACATGTGCCGCTATGCCCAGATAATTAAAATTTTCTTTCGTTTTTTTTTTTGTAAACATGGTGGGGGGGGGGGTCTCATTGTGTTGCCTAGGCTGATCTCGAACTCCTGGCCTCAAGTGGTCCTCCGTTCTCAGCCTCCCGGAGCCCTGGGATTACAGATGTGAGCCACCACGCACGCTGGCCTCACAAAGTGATTTTAAGTTCTAGCACGGAGCATGAAACACTAGGGAATCATTGCCTGCCAGTTATTCACCTCTAAGAACAAGATTTTCCTTGAGCTTGTTAATGTCCCTAGGATTTGTTAATTTCATGGCTGGGTCTTTATTGTTTTTCTTTGTAACTCTTGCCTTATTCATTTGACTTGTTACATTGTTACTTGCATTTGTGTTTTCATTCCATTGGTACTTGGATCCAGCACTGGAGACCTGACCTAAAGTTTCTTTCAGGCTGAGTGCGGTGGCTCACACTTGTGATCCCAACACTTTGGGAGACCTAGGTGGGTAGATTGCCTGAACTCGGGAGTTTGAGACCAGCCTGGCTAACATGGTGAAATCACGTCTCTACTAAAAATACAAAAATTAGCCTGGTGCGGCGGCTCACACCTGTAATCCCAGCTAATTGGGAGGCTGAGGCAGGAGAATCACTTGAACCTGGGAGGTGGAGGTTGCAGTGAGCTGAGATCATGCTACTGAACTCCAGCCTTTGACACTTGGACAGAGGAGACTCCATCTCAAGAAAAAGAAGAAGGAAGAAGGAAGAAGGAGGAAAAGAGACATTTATTTAGGCCAGGTGTGGTGACTCACGCCTATAATCCCAGCACTTTGGGAGTCCGAGGCAGGCAGATCACCTGAGGTCAGGAGTTTGAGACCAGCCTGGCCAACAAGGTGAAACCTCATCTCTACTAAAAATACAAAAATTAGCCAGGCATGGTAGTGCCCACCTGTAATCCCAGCTACTCCAGAAGCTGTGGCAGGAGAATCGCTTGAGTCCAGGAAGCGGAGATTGCAGTGAGCTGAGATTGTGCCACTGCACTCCAGCCTGGGTGACAGAGTGAGACCCTGTCTCAATAAATAAATAAAAAATAAAAAGACATTTAGTTACTGTATTAGTCCATTCTCACATTGCTATAAGGAAATACCTGAGACTGGGTAATTAATAAAGAAAAGAACTTTAATTGACTCACAGTTCCACATGGCTGGGGGAGGCCTCAGGAAACCTACAATCAAGGTGGAAGGCACCTCTTCGCAGGGTGGCAGGAGAGCGACCGAGAGAGGCAGAAACTTGCCAAACATTTCTAAAACCATCAGATCTCGTGAGAACTCACTCACTATCAGGAGAACGGCATGGGGAAACCGCCCCCATGATCCAATCACTTCCCACCAGGTGCCTCCCACGACAAATGTGGATTGTGGGGATTACAATTCAAGATGAGGTCAGGTAATGGCTCACACCTGTCATCCCAGCACTTTGGAAGGCTGAGGCAGACGGATCACCTGAGGTCAGGAGTTCGAGACCAGCATAGCCAACATGGTGAAACCCCGCCTCTATCAAAAAAAAAAAAAAAAAAAGGGCCAGGTGTGTTGGCTCATGCCTGTAATTCCAGCACTTTGGGAGGCTGAGGTGGGTGGATCACGAGGTCAGGAGATCGAGACCATCCTGGCTAACACGGTGAAACCCCATCTCTTCTAAATATACAAAAAATTAGCCGGGCGAGGTGGCGGGCACCTGTAGTCCCAGTTACTCGGGAGGCTGAGGCAGGAGAATAGTGTGAACCCAGGAGGTGGACCTTACAGTGAGCCAAGATGGCACCACTGCACTCCAGCCTGGACGACAGAGCAAGACTCCATCTCAGAAAAAAAAAAAAAATTGGCTGGGCATGCTGGCGTGCACCCATGATCCCAGCTACTCCAGAGGCTGAAGTGAGAGAATTGCTTGAACCCAGGAGACAGAAGTCGCAGTGAGCCGGGATCATGCCTCTGAACTCCAGCCTGAGCGACAAAATGAGACCTTGTCTCAAAACACACACACACACACACACACACACACACACACACACAC
>NW_016812914.1:508362-523587 GCF_001698545.2 Rhinopithecus bieti | reverse complement strand
TTTGTTTTGTTTTGTTTTGTTTGAGACGGCGTCTAGCTCTGTCGCCCAGGCTGGAGTGCAGTGGAGCGATCTCGGCTCATTGCAAGCTCTGCCTCCCAGGTTTACGCCATTCTCCTGCCTCAGCCTCCCGAGTAGCTGGGACTACAGGCGCCCGCCTCGTCGCCCGGCTAGTTTTTTGTATTTTTTAGTAGAGACGGGGTTTCACCGTGTAGACCAGGATGGTCTCAATCTCCTGACCTCGTGATCCACCCGTCTCGGCCTCCCAAAGTGCTGGGATTACAGGTTTGAGCCACCGTGCCCGGCCGGTTTGTTTTTTATTTTTATTTATTTATTTTTGAGACAGCATTTCACTCTGTCACCCAGGCTGCAGTGCAGTGGCACAATCTCAGCTCACTGCAACCTCCACCTCCCGGGTTCAAGCGATTCTCCTGCCTCAGCCTCCCAAGTAGCTGGGATTACAGGCATGCGCCACCACACCGGCTAGTTTTTGTATTTTTAATAGAGACAGGGTTTCAACATGTTGATCAGGCTGGTCTTGAACTCCTGGCCTTAAGAGATCTGCCTGCCTTGCATCCCAAAGTGCTGAGATAACAGGTTTGAGCCACCGTGCCCGGCCGGTTTGTTTTTTATTTTATTTATTTATTTTGAGACAGCATTTCACTCTGTCACCCAGGCTGCAGTGCAGTGGCACAATCTCAGCTCACTGCAACCTCCACCTCCCGGGTTCAAGCGATTCTCCTGCCTCAGCCTCCCAAGTAGCTGGGATTACAGGCATGCGCCACCACACCGGCTAGTTTTGTATTTTAATAGAGACAGGGTTTCAACATGTTGATCAGGCTGGTCTTGAACTCCTGGCCTTAAGAGATCTGCCTGCCTTGCATCCCAAAGTGCTGAGATAACAGGCATGAGCCACTGCACCTGGCCCATCACTGTGATGTTTGAACAGAGGCCAGGATGAAGTGAAGGAAGAGGTTTCCAGGCAGAAGACACAGACCATGCAAAGGCCCTGGGGCAGGACTGTGCCTGGTGTGTTGGAGGATCAGCAGGGAAACCCATGTAGCTGGAGCAGAGTGAGGAGTGGGAAAGAGGGAGTAGAGAGGGCAGGAACAGGGCACAGTGTGCAGGGCCTTCTTGGCCACAGGAAGATTTGGGCCTTTTCCCTGAGGGAGGTGGGAGCCATGGAGGGTCATAGGCAGAGGAGGGGCAGGACCTGATTCAGATGCTCACAGGCGCCCTCTGGCTGCTATTGCGGGGAGGGCAGACTGTGAGAAGGCAGGGTGAGACCCGAGGGACCAGGGTGGAGATGACTGCACTGGCCCAGGTGGGCAATGCTGGGACTGGATCCAGGGAGAGGCTGAGGGAGTGGGAGAAGTGGCCAGTCTGGGGACAGACAGAAACGAAGTGACCCTCAGCCACGCTTCTGACCCACTTGCAGGCTTTCTGGGGCCTGGACAACCTGCAGCCACCAATGAGGGCCACAGGCTTATCATTAACCCAGATGATGGGGGTTCAGGGGGTTGCTGCCTGATCAGGATTTACCTATGGGTGTGCACCAATCAGGGTTGGTACCCAGAACCCTTGAGTCTCCTGGCCTCTCCAGCTGCTACCCCCAGGCCCTCTGCAGCAAGGTTGAGGAGGGCACACACCCACCCCCAGGCCAGGCCGCCTGTGCCCCCAGTGACTCTGTGTATTGGCGCCTGTTCTACCCTTTTGCATAGCTGTGCATTCCCCTGAGCACTTTAGCAGGAGTCCCCACAGGGCGGAGCGGGAAGCACCGATGACGTCATTCTCAGGGCCAGCCACTCCCAGTGTGCACCAGACCCGATCAAGATCCAAAGACAACCAGAGTTCCCAGATGACGCTGGGGCTGGAGGCAGCGCCTGAAACTCTGTTCCAGGCACTGTTCCTGGGGCTTTCCAATGACCCCTGCCCTCGCAATCCTAGGTCTGTGCTGTTACTGCCACATTTTCCGGGCGAGACACAGAAAGCCTGACCACCAGGCACACCTGCACAACGCAGCCAGGATTGGAAACCATCTCTGAGCAAAGGTTGTCCCTAGGTCTCAGGTGGGAGCCCGCTCTGCACTCAAATCAAGGGAAAGGTGAGGGCCTGAGAGATCAGTGATCAGTGGATTTCTCAGAGCAGAGATCCCTTCCCAGCACAAATTGGATTTGCATACTTCCGGGAATGGGACCCTCACTCCCTGTACAGGAGATGCGCCTTGGTTTTGGACAATGCTAAGAGTTATATAATGTTTCCTTGCAGCCACTTGGGCTCCGTCGCCTTCCTTTAATCTCCCTCCTTTGACCCTGCTCCTCCTCTTCGGAAGCTGTGCAGAAAAAAGTCGCCCTCTCCCCTCCTTTCCCTTCCTCTCTATCCTTCCTCTTTCTTTCCTCTCCCTTCACATCTTTCTCTTTTTCCTTTCCCCCTCCTCCATCTCTCTTTCTTCTTCCTGTCCCTTTTTCCTCTCTCGTCTCCTCTCCATTCTCCCTTCCCTTCCCTTCCTTCCCTCCTCTCCTCTCCTCTTCCTCCATGAAACCTTTTCAGCTGTTCCTCTGAGGATCAGAAGTTCATAGAAAAGATGATTCCCTGAATTTGGAGTCAGACACTTCATTGCCTCAAAACTCTGTAGCCCTAGGCAAGTCATATCTCTTTGAGCCTCAATTTCCTTATCTATTAAAAAAAAAAAAGTGATATTCCCTGTCTTTGTTTCCCCTGTAGCCTCAGTGACTAGCTCAGGGCCTGGGACACAGTAGTTGCTCTATAAGTGTTTGCCAAATAAATGAATGTTGTCACCGTTTCCTTTTCCTTTCACTTCTTGGCCCATTGATTATTCCTCGTATGCCCCAGATCCAACCCTGCTCAAGAGAGGGCTTGGCTGGACCTCGTGGCCAGTGTGAAACTGAAAAGACAAACTCTGCCTCCTGGCTGTCTTCCTCATTGGACAATTTGCATTCAAATCATGAACTGTAATAGTTAATTATGTCATTAGCTGCTTAACATGTCTTCCCACGCATTCTGTGTGCCAAAAGGGCAGGGCGGGGAGTTTTATTCACATTGTTCACGCTTGTAGTTCCAGCACCTTGGACAGCACCTGTCACACACTAGGTGCTCAATAAATAAATGCCTGTGTGGGTGGCTGAGGGGTGGGGTGGGGGGGATGAATAGCACATGCTATATCCTTTTCTGCTTCCTTTTTCGTTATGCTCCAATCTATCAAGTTTTCTGAATCAAACACATTCCTCTTAGTGAAGTTCCAGGTAGAGGACGTGGCACGATCACCTCCCTTTTTTTGCGCTCTGTACTCCTGTTAATGCAATCAGCAGTTTTCTCCCTTTTTCTGCTTTTCTTCTTCAGGAGATGAAAATGTTAAAAATGTGATGATGCAGTCGGAAGTGTTTTAAGCCTTCAGACAATTCAGACTTGAGAATCAAGTGATGGAGGAAGAGCTAAAAAAAAAAATACATTCTCGTTTATTAGGGGGAGAAAGAAAGTGCCATCTCAATAAGATCGAGGCTCGTTAATGCTGGAATATAAAGATAGACACTTCCTGTCCTCGACAGGCAAACTTCACCCACAGCTGTGAGCGCCAGGCCTTCAAGAGTGGCTGGGGCAGGACGGCTACAAAGAGAATTTGATTGCTCCGGAGTTGAAGCCCAACGTGTTCGAGGAGTCATGCCAAGATTCAGTGAAGGTCACACAGGAAGCACGCTGCTGTGGGGAGGGGTTGTCCTTGGGCCTCTCCTAGGACACGGGAAGACTGGACTCCCATGAGAAGAGGATTCTCCCTCCTAGTCTGTTACATGCAAAGGTCTTGTCTGAGCCAGGTCTTGCACAGAGGTCTCTTTTCCCAGGGGACTCACTGCATGACCTTGGGCACATATCAACCCCTCGCTGGGCCTCAGTTTCCCCATCTGCCAAACGTAGAGAATATTTTATTTTATTTTATTTTATTTTTATTTTTGCGAGTCCGCTGTGTCGCCCAGGACTGGAGTGCAGGTGGCCGGATCTCAGCTCAGTGCAAGCTCCGCCTCCCGGTTCCCGCCATCTCCTGCCTCAAGCCTCGAGTAGTGGAATAGCGCCCGCCACGCGACCCGGCTAGTTTTTTGTATTTTAGTAGAGACGGGGTTTCACCGTGTTAGCCAGGAGGTGTCTCGATTCTCCTGACCTCGTGATCCACCCGCCTCGGCTCCCAAAGGCTGGGATACAGGCTTGAGCCACCTCGCCGGGGCTAGTTTTTTGTAGTTTTAGTAGGACGGGGTTTCACCGTGTAGCCAGGAGGGTCTCGATCTCCTTACCCTCCGTGATCCACCCGCCTCGGCCTCCCAAAAGTGCTGGGGTTACAGGCTGAGCCCACCGCGCCCGGCCCGAGAAATATTTTAATACTTGACGGACGCGCTAACAGTAGCTTTGACGGGCTGCTGTTATTATTAGCTGTTCTTACTCCTTTTATTGTTGCTTCCATAATACACCTGCTAGGGTGTTTGCCCAGCCCATGGGGATTTTCTTGACTCTCTGTCCCTCTGACACATCACCAGCTGCCTCACTCACTGCGTGACCCCACCCTCTGGTCTCAACAGATTGGACCTGGGTGGCTATCACCACCCAGATTATACAAACAGGCTGAGCCAATATGATTCTTTCTTTCTTTCTCTCTCTCTCTCTCTCTCTCTCTCTCTCTTTCTTTTCTTTTCTTTCTTTCTTTCTTCTTTCTTTCTTTTCTCTCTTTCGTTCTTTCTTTTCTCTCTTTCTCTGCTTCCTTCCTCCCTCCCTCCCTCCCTCCTTCCCTCTTTCCCTTCCTTACTTCTTTCTTTCTTTTGTTGTTGTTGTTGTTTGTTTGTTTTTGAGACAGAGTTTCGCTCTTCTTACCCAGGTTGGAGTGCAATGGCGCGATCTCAGCTCATTGCAACCTCTGCTTCCTGGGTTCAAGCGATTCTCCTGCCTCAGCCTCCCGAGTAGCTGGGATTACAGGCACCTGCCACCACACCTGGCTAATTTTTTGTATTTTTAGTAGAGACGGGGTGTCACCATGTTGGCCGGACTGGTCTTGAACGCCTTACCTCTGGTGATCCACCCGCTTCGGCCTCCCAAAGTGCTGGGATTACAGGCATGAGCCACTGCGCCCGGCCCCAGAGGAATTTTTTAACAGGGAAGGGATTCCATGTCTGGCTACAAAAGGTCGATCTAGCACATGAAGGAGCAACGTTTCCTCAAAAGTGAAAAGTCAGCCTGCATTTATCCAGCGACCTCAATGGCACAACCAGCTCATTGATGAGAAGTATTTAATAGCTGTTTAGGACTGTGTTGAGAAGGATTCTTAGCCTATGTCTCAGTTCTGCAGGGAAAGGAGTGCTGCAATCTATTAGTGATGCCTGGGTCTTGACTCCCTGGGAAAGAGTTCTGTTATTGATTAGTGATGCCTGCCATTTACCATGGAATGGACCCTGGTGGTCTGTTTGTTATACATTTGCTTTCCCAGGGTTGAGTAGCTGCTTCTGCTCAGAGAAAATCCTCCACACCCTCCTACAGGGGGCAGTAGGATGGCTCCCAGACTCAGACAGTCAGGGGTTCCAGTCTTGGCTGGACGGCTTTCTCCCTGTGTGACTTTGGACGTGTGGCTTCTCATCTCTGTGCTTTCATTTTTTCTCCTCTGCAAAGAGGGAACAGAAATGTCACCTACACAGAGTTCTTTTGCAAATAGTTTTAAGTATCCGGCATGCAGTAGGATTCTGCTGCGGTTGATAGTGGCCTCTCCAGGGTCCCCTCACTGCGGCCCAGGGTCTGAAGCTAAATCAGTTTTATTTCCAGCTCCAGCTCCAAGGCTGGTTCCAATTCTGCCCTCAAGACCTGGCAGACACCCTCAGCGGCATCTTGCACCTGGAGTTTGTCCCCAGCGCCGCCACAGACATGCCCCCACCTGGTGGTGCTGTGCATGAGGCAAAATGGACACAGGGACCGTCTGGCTTGGGGCTCTCCTGGGGAGGAGGTCCCCACGCCTGGCATCCACTCACCTCCCTGTCCACCTGGACTTGCAAAAGTGCTCCTTGCCAGCCTGAGTGGGGACTGTCCCATGCCTGGCTGCTTCCAGCACTTGGCCTGATGCCCCATCATCAACATTTATGTCTGCAGGTGGCTGGGACCACTCTGCCTTCTTTGTGAGTTGGCATGGACTGGAGGGAGCTAGGGGAGCTGAGGGAGAAGTGGACGCTTCAACAGCATCTTGCTGGTGCCTGACCCCTGACCAAGAGGTGACTTTGGAGACTTTTCTCCAAAGACTTTTCTCTTTGGAGAACAATAAAAGTACAGAATGGCGGGTCGGGCGCAGTGGCTCACGCCAGCACTTTGGGAGGCCGAGGTGGGTGGATCACAAGGTCAGGAGTTTGAGACCAGCCTGACCAACGTGGTGAAACCTGGTATCTACTAAAAATACAAAAATTAGCCGGGCATGGTGGCACACACCTGTAATCCTAGCTACTCAGGAGGCTGAGGCAGGAGAATCACTTGAACCCAGGAGGTGGAGGTTGCAGTGAGCCGAGATCGCACCACTGCACTCCAGCCTGGGTGACAGAGCAAGACTCTGTCTCAGAAAAACAAACAAAAAATAGTACAGAGTGAGGCAGGGTTCACTCAGCCTCGGGACCAGGGGGAGGATGTGCTATTCCCAGACACCCCGGCTCCTTCCCAGCCCCCTGACTTTACTCCCACACACCACTCGGACTTTGTGCCCTCCACTCAGCAGCCAGAGGAAGATTTAAAAACACGAATGTGGCTGGGCACGGTGGCTCACGCCTGTAATCCCAGCACTCTGGGAGGTCAAGGTGGGTGGATCACCAGAGGTCAGGAGTTTGAGACCAGCCTGGCCAACGTGGTGAAACCCTGTCTCTACCAAAACTACAAAAAATTAACCAGGCATGGTGGTGGGTGCCTGTAATTCCAGCTACTTGGGAGGCTGAAGCAGGAGAATCGCTTGAACCAAGGAGGCGGAGGTTGCTGCAAGCCAAGATTGCACAACTGCACTCCAGCCTGGGAGACAGAGTGAGACTCTGTCTCAAAAACAAACAAACAAACAACAACAACAAACTGGAATCAGATAGGGCCACCCCTTCTCCAAACCCTTCCATGGGCCTCCTCCTGTACTCTCTCCATAAAGTTCATATTCCTCCCCAGACCCCCTGCCCATCTCTGAGCCTCAGTTTTTTTGTCTGTCAAATGGGTCTATGAACCATCAGACTATGAGCCCACAATTGGCCATCTTGTTCCTTGCTGTTTCACCAGCACCTAGAACAGCACCAGACACACAGCAGGTGCCTAATAAATGAATGGAGGAATAAACAAGCAAACCAATCAGCAAATTCATTCACATAGGCTCAGCTCTGTCCTTCAGTGGCCTCAGTGACTCCTGCCTGGTCCACCTCTGGCTGCCTCTCTGAGCTCAGTCTTTCTGGGATTGATGAGTTGGGTCTAAGCAGAGGCCCAGGGTACAGATGTCACTGTGGCCTCTGTGGCCCCCACCAGTGTCCCTGCAGCTCCTGGGCTGCAGCCTGTGAGGGAAGACAGATGGGTTCATAATATCCAACGAATCGTAGCCACCGCATCCCAGCCTGGACACATGCCCAGCACACTCATCCACGGGTCTGTGACATGTAAGAGTTGGTATTACTGTTTCCCTGTGTGTGCCAGACCCTGTGCGGCCACCTGGGCTGGTGTCATCCAGGGGAAATAACAGCCTTTGTCCTTCCCGCTCCACCTGACCCGTTTTCTCCTCTCTGCCACGAAAGTCAATATTCTGGAAAAGTGTGGGAGGAAGAGGTGATTCCTCATTTTCCAGGAGAACTAACATTAACTAAGCACTTAATGTGTAATGGGCCCCATTTGGAGCACTTTATTACAGTTCCCACATTTAATCCTCCTACAATCCTATTACTAGCCCCATTTTACAGATGGAGAAACTGAGGCACAAGTGACTTGCCCAAGGTGCAGAGCCACCAAGAGCGTTAATGGCAATATTGTCTCCAATAGCAAAAATGGAAACAACCTAGATGTCTATCCATGGAGAATGATTAAAATATTCTGATTTTAATTAAAACATTAGCCGGGTGTAGTGGCACACACCTGTAGTCCTGGTGACTTGAGAGGCTGAGGCATGAGGATCACTTGAGCTCAGGAGTCAGAGGGTTCAGTGAGCTATGATCGCACCACTGTACTCCAGCCTGGGCAACGGGGCAAGACCCTGTCTCTAAACAAGAAAACAACAACAACAAAAATTAGACCAGGTGTGGTAGTTCACATCTGTTATCCTACCACTTTGGGAGGCTGAAGTGGGAGGGTTGTTTGAGGCCAGGAGTATGAGACCAGCCTGGGCAACATAGCAAGACCCCATCTCTAAAACAAATTAAAAGAAAATTAGGGCCGGGCGCGGTGGCTCAAGCCTGTAATCCCAGCCCTTTGGGAGGCCGAGACGGGTGGATCACGAGGTCAGGAGATCGAGACCATCCTGGCTAACATGGTGAAACCCCGTCTCTACTAAAAAATACAAAAAACTAGCCAGGCGAGGTGGCGGGCGCCTGTAGTCCCAGCTACTCGGGAGGCTGAGGCAGGAGAATGGCGGGAACCCGGGAGGCGGAGCTTGCAGTGAGCTGAGATCCGGCCACTGCACTCCAGCCTGGGTGACAGAGCAAGACTCCATCTCAAAAAAAAAAAAAAGAAGGAAAATTAGCCAAGCACTATGGCACACACCTGTGGTCCCAGCTACTTGGGAGGCTGAGGCGGAAGGATCGTGTGAGCCTGGCAGGTGGAGGTTGTAGTGAGCAGAGATCGCACCACTGCACTCCAACCTGGGTGACAAAAAAAGACCCTGTCTCAAAGCAAAAAGACAGAGAGAAAGAAAAATTTTTAAGACCCGTCTGGTTCCATATAATACCCAAAAGAATTTCAAACAAGTGTTCAAACAAAAACTGGTACACACGTATTCATAACAGCTTGATTCATAATTTTCAGAAGCTGGAAACAACCTAATTGTCCGTCAACGGATGGATGAATAAGCTAAAGGTGGTGCATGCATGCCGTGGAATATACTCAGTCATAAAAAGGAATGAAGTTCTGGCCAGGCGTGGTGGCTCACGCCTGTAATCCCAGCACTTTGGGAGGCCGAGTCAGGCAGATGACTTGAGGTCAGTAGTTCGAGACCAGCCTGGCCAACGTGGCGAAACCCTGTCTCTACTAAAAATACAAAACTTAGCTGGGCGTGGTGGTGGGTGCATGTAATCCCAGCTACTCAGGAGGGTGAGGCAGGAGAATCACTTGAACCCAGGAGGCAGAGGTTGCAATGAACGGAAATGGTGCACTCCAGCCTGGGTGGAAGAGTGAGACTCTGTCTCAAAAGAAAAAAAAAAGGGAAGTTCTGATCCGCACTGCAATGTGGGTGAACCTTGAGAAGGTTATGCTCAGTGAGAGAAGCCAGACACAAAAGAACAAAGACTATATGAGTCCACTTATTGAAATGTCTAGAATAGGCAAATTAATCAAGACAGACAGTAGTGTAGAGGCTCGGGAGAGGAAAGCAGGAAAGTACTGCTTCATGAGTACAGAGCTTGGGGTGATACAAATGATTTGGAAGTAGATGGTGGTGATATTGAACAATATTGTGAATGCACTTTAATGCCACTGAACATTTTTATTTTTATTTTATTTATTTATTTTGACACGGAGTCTCACTCTGCTGCCCAGGCTGGAGTGCAGTGGCGTGATCTCGGCTCACTGCAACCTCTGCCTCCCAGGTTCAAGCGATTCTCCTGCCTCAGCCTCCCGAGTAGCTGGGATTATAGGCGCTCACCACCGTGCCTGGCTAATTTTGTTTTGTATTTTTAGTGGAGACGGGGTTTCACCATGTTGGCCACCGCGCCCAGCTCCACTGAACATTTTTAAATGGATAAAGTAGTAAAGTTTCTATTATGTGTGTAATTTACCACAATAAAAAATTAATAGTCTGGGCCAGACATGGTGTCTCAAGCCTGTTATCCCAGCACTTTGGGAGGCCAAGGTGGGTGGATCACCTGAGGTCAGGAGTTTGAGAGCAGCCTGGCCAACATGGTAAAACCTCATCTCTACTAATAATACAAAAATTAGCCGGACATGGTGGTGGGCGCCTGTAATCCCAGCTACTCGGGAGGCTGAGGCAGGAGAATCACTTGAACCCAGGAGGCAGAGGTTGCAGTGAGCAGAGATCGAGTCATTGCATTCCAGCCTAGGTGACAAGAGCTAAACTGTCTCAAAAAAAAAAAAAAAAAAAAAAAAAAAGTCTGCCTTATTCTCTCAGTGGACTACTATGCAGCTGTGTAAGAAGTGAGTATCATTTTGTTTTGTTTTAAGACAGGATCTCACTCTATCACCCAGGCTGGAATGCAGTGGCACGATCATGGCTCACTGCAGCCTCGACCTCCTGGGCTCAAGTGTTCATCTCACCTCCGCCCCCTGAGTAGCTGGGACTACAGGTGCACCACCATGCCTGGCTAATTTTTTATTTTTATTTTTAGTAGAGATGGGGGATCTCGCTATGTTGTCCAGAGTGGCCTCGAACCCCTGGCCTCAAGTGATCCTCCCATCTTGGCCTCCTAAGGTGCTGGGATGACAGGTGTGAGCCACTGTGCTCAGCAGAAGTGAGAATCTTTGTGAACTGAAAGGAAATGATCTCGAAGGTATCTTGTCAAGTCAGGAAGGTACAGAACAGCTTGTGGGTACACACGCATGTGTATGAAAAAAGCAAGTAGACAAGAAAAATAGGCACACAAGTGTTTGTGTGTACACACCCTGTCCCTGAAAGGGAGACAGGGGACATGGGATAACAACAGCTACCTCCGGGGATGGTTACTGAGTGATCAGGTCCAGCACAGGGAGGGGAATTTTCTCCCCATACCTTAAAAGGCAAAAAAGCATGATAGTAAAAGCCAGCTCTGGACTAGGCGCGGTGGCCCACACCTGTAATCCCAGTACTTTGGGAGGCCAAGGCGGGCAGATCCCCTGAGGTCAGGAGTTCAAGACCAGCCTGGCCAACATGGTAAAACCCCATCTCTACCAAAAATATAAACAAATTAGCTGGGTGTAGTGGTACATGCCTGTGATCCCAGCTACTTGGGAGGCGAGCAGAAGAATCGCTTGAACCTGGGAGGCGGAGGTTGCGGTGAGCCAAGAGCGCACCACTGCACTCCAGGCTGGGTGAGAGTGAGACTCCGTCTCAAATAAATAAATAAATAAATAAAACTTAAAAATCCAGCTCTGCTTTGAACAAGCTGTGTGACCTCAGGCAGGTCACTTCACCTCTCTGTGCCTTAGTGTCTTCATCTACAAAGCAAGCATGATGAACACCAACTCAGAAGGATGACGATGAGGCTGTACTGCATTAATACTAATAGGGTGGTGAAGCAGGGTTTGGCATAAGACAGGTGCCATCTAAGCATTTCTCTTGGCTTGTGTACTCTTTTCTGCCTTTATCTATCCAAACAAAGAAATACCTAAGACTAAAGTTTTTGAATGTGGAATGAAAGGTGTATGGAGAGTGTTTAGCTCCTGGCGCCCAGCCCATGTTTGGTGTCTGCAATCTCTGGGCTGGTGAGCTCACCCCTTCTCCTCTCCACTTCTTCCCCGGCCCATCCCCAGTGACCCAGCCTCGGAGCAAGTGATGCAACCTGGGGAAACTGAGTCCCTCCGGCCACGGGTGCTCCCACCACACCTTGCCTGCATGGAAGATGGAGGGCCTCTTGGCATTTTGTTCTCAGGGGATGTGGAACGAGGATGGGAAATGTCTCCTAGTCACCTTAATTAGCATCTCAGAGGAGCTGGTTGCCATGACATCAGGAGGAAGTTGCCGACCGGGGCGGAGCCTGGCCCAGGTTGCCCCAGGAGGAACTCCATTCTTCTCAACGGCTACCTCGGGGGATGGTTACCGGGTGATCAGAGCTGGACTGTGGCTGGCCTGGCAAAGTCCCTCAGCTCTGGACTCAGGCTAAGATGGGTTTACATCCAAGCTTTACTTCTCACCATCTGAGACTTTTCCTCTTCTGGGAAGTAGAAACTAATTAAAAAAATCTTCCTAGGAATATTGAGAGAATTCCGTGGGCTATGAAATGCCCAGTGCTGGGTTAGGAGACTTAACTATTGTTGTTATTTCCTTTGGAGAAAGTGTCTTTAAATATGACCCCCAACCTTTTCTTCTTTCTCTTTCTCTCTCTTTCTCTCTTTCTCTTTCTCTCTTTCTTTCTTTTTCTTACTCCACGCTGCAAGTTGGAGTGCAGTGGCGCAATCTCAGCTCACTGCAACCTCCGCCTCCTGGCTTCAAGTGATTCTCCTGCCTCAGCCTCCCCAGTAAGTGGGATTACAGACATGCACCACCACACCCAGCTAATCTTTTTGTATTTTTTAAGTAGAGATGGGGTTTCGCCATGTTGGCCAGGCTGGTCTTGAACTCCTGACCTCAGGTGATCCACCCACCTCGGCCTCCCAAAGTGCTGGAATTACAGGTGTGAGCCACTGTGCCTGGCCCCCAAACCTTTCCTATGCATAGAAAGTTGTCCCAAGAACGCACTTCACAACGTTTGTAGTGGTTATGTCTGGGGGCTGGCAATATTAATAAAACTATCACATTTCATCCTCCCAATGACTCTGAGATAGGGTGGCTGTGCCCGTTGTACAGATAGGGAAACTGAGGCTCAGAGAGGGAATGCAGCTTGTCGACAGTAACTGGGATTTGAAGCCAGGTGGCCAACTCCCTGACACTCCGGAACCACCACAGGACTGTGGATTACTCCTTTCTTTTCTTTTTCTTTTTTTGTTAATAGAGATGGGGTTTCACTATACTGACCAAGCTAGGTTGCAGTGGTACAATCACAGCTCACTGCAGCCTCAAACTCCTGGGTTCAAGCGATCCTCTCTCCTCAGCCTCCTGGGTAGCTGAGACTATAGGTGCACAGAACCATGCCTGGAGAATTTTTAAAATTTTTGTAGATATGGGGTCTCACTATATTGCCCAGTCTGGTCTCAAACTCCTGGCCTCAAGAGATCCTCTTGCCTCAGCATCTCAACAAACTGATATTACAGGCATGAGCCACTATGACTGGTCTGAATGACTCATTTCTAAGCTCATTGGTTGGGGGTGTCTGGTCCACAAACACCTCCCAACTTGAGATAAGGAAGCCACCCTGTAAGCAGTATCTGGGGGCCAGCCTACAAAGAAATCACATCTATATAACCTCCCCTTCCCACCCCTCCTCTCAAGGGAGGAAGCCGGGGGTGCTGAGGCCCAGAGAGACGCTCTACCTTAGGTTATGCAGCAAGCCTCCTCTGCAGTGGTCTCTGCCTCTCCATTTATCCATCTCTGTCCAGGTCTCCAGGGAGGGTATGAGAAGTAGAAATAAGATGTAGTGATAAAAAAATAAAAATAAAAAGCAATGATTGATGCTACTGCTAAGGAGTCTTCTGATTAAGGAGACACCAGAGAGCAGCATTTTGGGTGCAAGGGGAGGCTGGGTCCTCCTACCTTGCTCCAGGGCCAGATAAGCCCCCTGGAGGGACTTTTTTCAGCTGGTGTGAATGTTGTGGGCCCTGAGACTTGGACCCCATAAGGGTTCCTTCAGAGAAGGGCTGTGTTGGCAGGAGCTCTGCCCCATTCTGAGCAAGGGACAGCCTGACAGGCTCTGGTCCATTCAATCAACTCAGGTTAGTGCTGATGCTGGCAAGGCCATGTGTTGGCAGTAGCGGGGAGGAGGCTCAGGAAGAAACCAAGGAGGCAAAGCTGGATAGTACCTTGAGGATCTCAAGAGAATGGCCAGATGGGCAGGTGGATGTGGCAGCACAAACCTGGAGATAGAACAGAGCATAGGGTCTAGAATGTGTAGACACTGAAGGGATAGGCGGGAGAATGGATGTGTTAGAATTGATGGATGGGTGGATGGATGGAGGCATAAATGGTTGGGTGGACGGGTTATGGATGGATGATGAGTGCTGCCTCCTGGCTTCAGCTGCTATGGGTGGATGATAGATGATAGATGGGTGAATGGATGATGGATAGATGGATGAGGGATTGATCAATGAATGGGTAAGTAGGTACATATGTGGATGAGCTGGTGGGTGAATGAGTTATAGATGGATGATAGATCACAGGTGAGTGATGGATGGATGAGTAGGTGGATGAGTGATTGGTGGATGGATTATGGATGGATAATAGATCATGGATGGGTGATGGATGGATGATGGATGGATGGATAGGTAGGTGGATGAGTGGTTGGGTGAGTAGGATATGGATGGATGATAGATGATAGATGGATGAATGGATGAATGAGGGATAGATGGATGGATAGATGGGTAGGTGGGTAAATGGTTGGGCGGATGGGTTATGGAAGGATGATTGGCAATATATGGATGAATGAGTAGGTAAATGAATGAATGGATGGATGGGTTACAGATGAGTATATATCATGGATGGGTGATAGATAAATATATGGATGAATGGATGGATGGATGAGTGGTTGGGTGGATGAATTATGGTTGGATGATGGATAGATGGATAGACGGATGGATGGATGGATGGATGAATGGATGGATAAGTGGTTGAGTGGTTGGATTATGGATGGATGATAGATGATGGATAGATGGATGGATGGATGAATGATGGATCAATGAATGGGTAGGTAGGTATATAGATGGATGAAAGCATAGGTGAATGGATGAATGGATTGGTGGATAGATAAATGGGTAGCACTACTAATTGTAATGGCAACAGCCCAGAGATACCAGTTCTGCCTTACCAAGAAGAATATGTGCTGAGCACATGACTTCACTAAATCCTCAGACTGACTGAGTGTGGGGTTGGCTGTGGCCCTGATGCTTTCAATCTACACTCAGGGTATCTGAGCTCTAACCGAATCCCTTCCTTAAAATCTCAGTGCTGTGGCCGGACATGGTGGCTCACTCCTGTAATCCCAACACTTTGGGAGGCCGAGGCGGGTGGATCACAAGGTCAGGAGATCAAGATCGTCCTGGCTAACATGGTGAAACCCCATCTCTACTAAAAATACAAAAACATTAGTGGGGTGTGGTGGCGGGCGCCTGTAGTCCCAGCTACTTGGGAGGCTGAGGCAGGAGAATGGCATGAACCTGGGAGGTGGAGCTTGCAGTGAGCCAAGATTGCACCACTGCACTCCAGCCTGGGTGACACAGCGAGACTCTATCTCAAAA
>NW_016812914.1:501283-508067 GCF_001698545.2 Rhinopithecus bieti | reverse complement strand
AAAAAAAAAAAAAAAAATCGCAGTGGCGGGCTCTTCCCAGTACTATTCTAAGATTGCCCTTGTCCAGGTGGCTTCCCAATGTCCAAATCCAGTGATCACTTCTCAGCACCCATCCTCCTCACACTCCTAGCAACATCTGCCCTGGGTGGTCCCTCCTCCTGGAAGCATCATCTTCACGTGGCCCCCAGGGTCCCCACATTTGACTGCATTCACCCTCCTCTCTGTTGGACCCTTCTCAGTCTCTCTGCAAGCTTCTCTCTTATGCTCAGCTGCTAAACACAGGGTAGCCCTTGGGCATAGTCTCTCTCCCCTCTTCTCATTCATCCCCATGGACATGAATACATTCTAATACCATGGACTGTCAGATTTATGCCTTCAGAGGTCATCTCTCCTGGGAACATCAGACTCATATCCAAATGGCCCCTCTGCATCTACATGTAGGTGCCCAAAAGGTGGCTCAAACTTAACAAGCCAAAGCCAAATCTTGGTCATCACCCCTCCCCCTTTTGTGGCTTCTACCCCATCCTCTGTCATCCATCCATAATATATCTACCCAACCATTCATCCATCCACTCATTCAACCAACCATTCATTCACTCATCCATCCATCCATACACCCATCCATCATTCATCTATTCATCCACCCATCCCCATCCATCTATTTATCCATCCATCAAGTATCTACCCATCCTTTATCTGTTATCCATCCATGACCCATTCACCCAACCACTCACCCATCCACCCACCTATTTATTCATCCATCCATCAATCCATCCATCCATCCATCCATCCATCACCCATCCATCCATCCATCACCCATCTATCCATCTATCCATCCATTCACTCATCCATCCATCATTTATTATCCATAACTGATCCACCCAACCACTCATTCATCCATCCACCCATCCATCCATAATTTATTCATTCATTCATCATCTGTTATCCATTCACAACACATCAACCCACCCACTTATCCATCCATCCATAATCATTCATTCATCATTATCCATCCATAACACGTCCACCTACGCACTCTTCCATCCATCCATCCATCCATCCATCCATCCATCCATCCATCTATCCATCCATCCATCCATCCATCCTTATTCATCCATTCTCAGCCTCCCCAAACTCATACTGATAGTTTGTACCTCTAACCTCCAAGGTGCTCAGGTCAGACACCCTGGAATCAATCTCAAGTCACCTCTTTTCCTCATGTTTCACAATCAGTCCTTTAGAAAATCTTGTTGGCTCTACGTTCAAATCTATTCACAATCGCCTACTTCTCACCCCTCTTTTACATCCCCAGGTTCAGCCCCATCATTGCCTGCCTGGACCAGTACAGTTGCCTTTGCCCTGGTCCTCACCTCCCCTACTCACTAACTCATCAGACTGTTCTCCCCTCAGCGGCCAGAGGGCGCCTGTGAGCACTTGAGTCAGATCCTGTCCCTCTTCTGCCCCACAACCCTCCATGGCTGTCACCTCCCTCAGAGTCAAAAATCAAGTCCTCTCTGTGGCCCACAAGGCTCTGCGTGACCTGCCTTGACACCTCTCTGCCCTCCCCTCCTCCATCTCTTTCCCTCGCTCACTTTGCTCCAGCCACAGTGTTTTCCTCAATGTTTCTCCAACACACGAGGTGGGGTCCCGCCTCAGGGCTTCTGCATGGGCTGTGCCTTCTGTCTCCCTCCCCAACCTCCACCTCCTTTGGTCTCTATTCACATGGCACTTCTCACAGAGACCTCCCCTGGCCACTTCCCCACATTTATCTCCCTCAGAGTCCGTGCTCCTTTGCTGCTTGTTTCCCGCCCCCCGCCTTAGCTCTTACCACCATCTGACCCACTGTATATTTAACTTGTGTGTTTCGGTTTTGTTTTTTTTTTAGACGGAGTCTCGCTCTGTTGCCCACACTGGAGTGCAGCAGTGGTGCAATCTCGACTCAGTGCAAACTCCACCTCCTGGGTTCACACCGTTCTCCTGTCTCAGCCTCCCTAGTAGCTGGGATGGGATTACAGGCATTCTCCACCACACCTGGCTTGTGTGTGTGTGTGTGTGTGTGTGTGCGTGTGTGTTTAGTAGAGAGAGATGGGGTTTCACCACATTAGCCAGGATGGTCTCGATCTCCTGATCTCGTGATACACCCGCCTCAGCCTCCCAAAGTGCTGGGATTACAGGCGTAAGCCTGGCCACTTGTGTATTTATTTATTTATTTTTTTAGACAGAGTCTCCTTCTGTTGCCCAGGCTGGAGTGCAGTGGTGTGATCATAGCTCACTGCAGCCTCAAATTCCTGGGCTCCAGCGATCCTCCCTCCTCAGCCTCCTAAGTACCTGGAACTATAGGCACACCACCATGCCCTGCTTTTTTTTTTTTTTTTTTTTTTTCTTTTTTTTTTTTTGCAGAAGTGGGATCTTAGTATGTTGCCCAGGCTGGTCTCAAACTCCTGGGCTCAAGTGATGCTCCTGCCTCAGCCTCCCAAAGCACTGAGATCACATGAGTGAGCAGCTGTGTCCCACCTACTTGTGTGTGGGGTTTTCTTTGTTAACATGTAACATCAATTCTTCAAAACAGAGATCTTCATTCTGTCTAATTTGCTATTTCCTCTCAATACCTAGAACAGTGTCTGACTCAGTTAATACGTGTTGAATAATTAAGTATTTAAGGGAAGTCTCAACCCATTTGTTGAGCACCCACTATTGCCAGATGTTGCAAAGCTTGTCCAGAAAAGAGAGAAAGTGTTTGCTAAACCCACGCAGAGACCACACCCCAAACCTGTTCAGAACGGCAGATCCCCTCCAAAATGTGGCAACGATAAAGAAAGTCTGCAGGGTGCAGGGGTTCATGCCTGTAATCCCTGCACTTTGGGAGGATGACGCAGGAGGATCACTTGAGTCCAGGAGTTCGAGACCAAACTGACCAACATAGCAAGACCCCATCGCTAAAAAAAGTTTTAAAATTAGCTGGTCATGGTGGTGCACACCTGTAATCCCAGCTGCTTGGGAGGCTGAGGTTGGAGGATCACTTCAGCCCAGGAGGTTGAGGCTAGAGTGAGTTATGATCACAGCACTACACTCCAGCCTGGGTGACAGAGTTAGACTCTGTTTCCAAAAAAACAAACAAACACACAAACAAAAAACCCCAAAACAAAAGAGGAAGTGCTTTCCGTCTGGGCTTTCCTCGCCTCCTACTCTGAGCCACTAGTTTCTTCAGGCATCCTGAAGCATGGACTCGCCTCCCGTTTGCTGCTCTCGGGCCCCATCCCTGGCTCTGCTCTTTCTCTCACACCTTCAGTTCCCAAGTTTGAGGAAGTTTTCTTCCGAGAACTTTCACGCAAGCCTTTCGCACCCTGGGCCGGCGACACGTGAGCCTAGAAAAAAACTTAAAGGTCAATGTCTATAATTGAATTTTCCTCTAGATAAAATAGCATCTTTGTAATCGTTTAAATGGTTCTGAGGGAGGGAGAGAGGGAGCGAGAGAGAGAATGAGGGAGAGGACGAGAGGCACTGAGGGATGCTGTGTCTCCCAGTTAGCAGGTGCATGTGTGAGGGCATTTGTGTGGGTACACGTGTGTGTGCCTGTGTCTATGTTTGTGTGTGCATGCACCTGTGCACATGAGCTCATGTTTGTGTGAATTGTATGTATGTGTGCATTTCATGTGCATGTGTGCACACATGAGCAGTGCATGCATGTTTTGTATGTGCATGTATGCATGTGTGCATGTGTGCATTTCATTGTCCTTGTGCATGTATGTTCACACATGTGTGTATGTATGCCTACGTGCATGAATGTGTGAGTGTGCATCTGTGTGTGCAGGTGTGTTCAATGCATGTGTGCACACATGCCTCTGTGTGTACATATGCCTAAGTGTGAGTGTGTGTAGGTATACACATATGTGTCCATGTGTCCATGTTTGTGTGTGCATGTATATTTATGTTTGTGTGAATTGTGTATGTGCATGCATTTGTGAATATGCATGTGTGCACATGTGCTTATGTGCATGTGTGTGCACGTGTGTTTGTGTGTATTGACATTTTGATGTGCTTGTGTGTCTCATGTGTGCAGGTCTGCCTACATGCATGAGTGTGTGAGTCTGCAGACATGCTCAGTGCATGTGTGCACACATGCCTGTGTGTGCACATGTGCCTAAGTGCAAGTGTGTATATGTATACTTATATGTCCATGTGTCCATGCTTGTGTGTGCATGTATGTTCATGTTTGTGTGAATTGTGTGTGCATGCATTTGTGAATATGCATATGCGTGCATGTGTGCACATGCGCTTATGTGCATGTGTGTCCATTTGCATGTATGTACATGTTCATGTGCACGTGTGTTCACATGTAACCATGTGCACGTGTGTTCGTGTGTGTATGTATGTTTGTGTGCACTCATGAGCATGTGCCACCTGTCTCTGTGTGCGTGTGTGCACGTATGCCTACATACATGTAGGCACCCATGTTTGTGTGTGAGTGTGTGCACAGGTGTGTTGTGTACACACTGTCTGGGACCTGCCTTCATGCTTCAGGTGCCCGTTCCACCAGAGCAGCTGCCTGTACTTAGAAAATGAACTCTGGTCTCAAGCCTTCCTGAGCTCCAACCAGCCCTGCCTGGGCGATCTTGGGTGTGTCATCTGTAATGCTGAGTCTCACATTTTCCCCATGTAAACTGGCAGGTGGGGTGAGCACAGCCACAGACAGCTCCTCTGGCTGAGTGCTGAGTCTGTGAGGAACCGGAGCTGGGGGCTCAGTTGCAGTTGGAGCTCGACCTGGATGAATGGACAGCACATGGAGGATGCTGGTAAGTGACCCAAGGAGGGTGAGGTGGGCATGAGCTTCTTCTCTGGGCCTCAGTTTCCCCTCCTTACACTGGAGAGTTGGACTCAAGTCTCTCTTGATCCTTCTAGTGACACATCCCACACTTGGCTGTATCAGGGCTCCTCCTTCTGTCCCTCATTCTCATATCCCCCTACCTCATCTTGAGTGTGGCCTGTGAATTGGAAAGGCTCTCTCTGGGCCTCAGTTTCCCCAGCTATAATAGAGAAAAGTCACTTGGGTGGGTCCAGAGGACCATACCCCTCTAACATTCAGTAATGTCCTCATGGGAATACATTTCCTCCCTACCAACTTTCAACAGAGGAAAGTTTAGCATCCATCTGCCCTTGCTTTTTGTTTCTGTTTTTGTTTTTTTTGAGACAGAGTCTCGCTCTGCTGCCCAGGCTGGAGTGCAGTGGTGAGATCTCAGCTCACTGCAACCTCCGCCTCCCGGGTTCAAGCGATCCTCCCACCTTTGCCTCCCAAGCAGCTGGGATTAAAGGCATGCACCACCAACCCCCACAGCTATTTTTGTATTTTTAGTAGAGATGGGATTTCAGCATGTTGGTCAGGCAGGTCTTGAACTCCTGACCTCAAAGTGATCCACCCCTCTTTGCCTCCCAAAGTGCTGGAATTACAGGTGTGAGCCACCACACCTGGCTGGAGTGCTTTTCTCCCAAGAGATCCACTTGAGTCCTCCCTTCTCTTCTTCAAATCTTTGCTCAAATGTCACCTCCTCAGAGAAGCCCTCCCTGACTACCCCAGCTAAAGAAGCCATGTCTCCACCAGTCTTTACACCCTCGCCCTACGTTATTTTTCTTCATAGCCTTTTCAAAACCATTCATTATTTCCTACCTCGATGAGTGGCCATGCCTCATCAACTTGAAGGCAGCCATTTTTGCCTGTCTTTCTGTTGTAAATTTCAAAGCAAATTCCTAGAACAGAACTTGGCACACAGTAGGTGCTCAAAATCCTTGTCGAATGAATGAATGAATGAATGAAGGATGGGAGGTAGGAGGCTGTGAATGCCCATTCACAGATATGGACACAGTGGTTCAGGAAGGGAATGTCACTCAGTCCAAGTTCCACAACGGTCAGTGGCAAAAGTAGGGTTCAAGCCCAGCTGGCTGGTCCCTCCTGTTCTTCCTCCCACTCATGCCCCAGGTCTGAGGGGCTGCCAAGCTGCTGCTAGCAATCTGGCTTTGACCTCCAACCATTGATCCACCAGAGGCTGCTCTGTGGGGTGCACTTCCTGATTTAGCTAAAACACCCTGCACTGGCTACAGCGGGGTGATCGATGGCCCCACAGTCAGCTCAGGCACCCCCAACGCAGACACACACATTTGAGGCCTCTCTCTAGCCCTTGCCCCTGCAATCCCAAGCTGAAGTGCTCCTGCTGGCGGGAAGTGGATGGAGCACATGTCGTGTGGTTCTAGACGGCGGTGACCACGTCTCCTGGGCACCTGTATTCTGCCAAGAGGAAGGGGAAATGTTGCTGCGGCCAAGGAAATGGAAAATCAAAACCAGAACAAGATCTTGCTTCACATTGATCAGATTGGATAAATGAGGGGGAAAATGGATGAAATTAACTATTGATAAGGGTGAGGGAAATGGGACTCAGACAGCTGGTGAGCCCAGGAATGGTGGGGGGCTTTGCAGTGTCAAATAAAACTGCGATGCAGCAACTCTACCCAGCTCTCTAACCCAGAGAAGATCTACATGCGTGTGCAAAGACGCCTGTTTGCTGATGTGCCCTGCAGAGTCATGGTGGATAAACTGTAGAAGGTGCATCTTATGGAAACATATGCAGCTGTTAAAAGGAAAGAGGGGCCTTGCATGGTGGCTCATGCCTTGTAATCCCAGTGCTTCAGGAGGCTGAGGTGAGAGTATGGGTTAAGGCTGGGAGTTTGAGACCAGCCTAGGCAACATAAAGAGACTCCGTCTCTGCTAAAAAAAAAAAAAAAAAAAAAAAAAAAA
>NW_016812914.1:495125-499264 GCF_001698545.2 Rhinopithecus bieti | reverse complement strand
GGAGGAGGAGAAGGAGGAGGAGGAGGAGGAGGAGGAGTAGGAAGGCTGATCCACGTATCCTGACCTGGCAAGGGCTTTTGAGAGAAAGGACCAGAGGTCGCCTAGGCTGGAGTGCATTGGCGTGATCTGGCTCACTGCAGCCTCAAACTCCTGGGCTCAAGTGATCCTCCCACTTCAGCCTTGAGTAGCTGGAACCACAAGTGAACACCACCAGGCCTGGCTAATGTTTTGTAGGGACAAGGTCTTACTATACTGCCCAGGCTGATCTCAAACTTCTGGGCCCAAGCGATCCTCCCACCTTGGCCTCCCAAAATGTTGGGATGTCAGGCAAGAGCCACTGCACCCAGGCAGAATCACCCATTCTTTGATGCCCATGCCTGCACTCCTACTCTCTCTGTCCTCATTTGTTCCTTTATTCATTCAACAAACATTGATAACCGTGTGCGCATGGCCCCATTCTAGACACTGAAGACTCTCAGCAAAGAACAAGAGAGACAATATTTCCTGTACTTCTGGAACTGATGGAAGCTGGAGAGAGGCAGAATTTGCAAGTAAGCAAAAGAAAATGATTTTTTTTTTTTTCTTTTGAGATGGAGTCTCACTCTGTCGCCCAGGCTAGAGGGCAGTGGTGCAATCTTGGTTCACTACAACCTCTACCTCCCAGGTTCAAGCGATTCTCCTGCCTCAACCCCCTGAATAGCTGGGACTACAAGTATGCACCACCTTGCCTGGCTAATTTTTGTGTTTTTAGTAGAGATGGGGTTTCACCACGTTGGCCAGGCTGTTCTTGAACTCCTGACCTCAAGTGATCCGCCTGCCTTGGCCTCCCAAAGTACTGGGATTACAGGTGTGAGCCCCTGCACCCAGCGGAAAATGATCATTTCAGACAGTGATGAGTGATAAACAGAAGTGAAACTGGGTGAGGTGGAAAAAAAGGATGGATTGGAGGGATGCAGTTTTAGCTGGGGTGGTCGGGGAGGGCCTCTCTGAGAAGGTGACATTTGAGCTGAGGCCTGATGAGAAGGAGCCAGCTGTGAGAACATGTGGAGGACGGTTGTTCCAAGCAGCGGGAACAGTCTATGCAAAGGTCCTGAGGCAGGACAGTGCCTGGGGCATTGGAGGAACAGTGAAAAGGCCTGTGTGGCTGGAGCAGAGTGAGGAGGGGGAGAGAGGGAGGAGGGGAGGGCAGGGAAGGGACCGGAGGACAGGTCATGCAGGGCCTTGTGGGTCACAAAAAGGACTTGGGGCTGGGCATGGTGGCTCATGCTTGTAATTCCAGTACCTTGGGAGGCCAAGGTGGGTAGATCACTTGAGGTCAGGAGCTCAAGATCGGCCTGGCCAACATGATGAAACTCTGTCTCTAATAAAAATACAACAATTATCCGGGTGTGGTGGCGGGCACCTATAGTCCCAGCTACTCCTGAGGCTGAGGCAGGAGAATCACTTGAACCGAGGAGGTGGAGGATGCAGTGAGCGAGATCATGCCACTGCACTCCAGCCTGGGTGACAGAGCGAGACTCCATCTCAAAAAAAAAAAAAAAAAAAAAAAAAAAAGGGACATGGGCTTTGACCCTGAGGAAGGTGGGAGCCATGGAGGGCTGCTGGCAGAGGAGGGACAGGCCCTGACTCAGGTGCCCACAGGCGCCCTCTGGTGGCTGCAGTGGGGAGGACACAGTGTGGCAGGTGAGGGTGGGACCCGGGGAATCAGGACTGAGGCAACTGCGCAAGTCCAGGTGGGCAGTGATGGGGGCTGGACCTGGTGGAGACCACAGAAGGAGGAAGAGGATGAGGTTATACACGTTCCATCTCACCTCCCTCCACCATGAGTGGCTCATCTGCACGGCGGTGGCACGTCCCCAGCACCACCAGCACCACAAGCTCATGAATCCCCCGAGTCTCTGCAGCTGCAAAACTCTTAGCTAGGAGTGCCCTCAGAGGCCCAGAGACGTCCAGTGTCACCCCCAGATCACCCGGAAAACTAGATGCAGAGCCAGAACTTGTGCCCTTGGTGCCACCTCCTCTCTGGCTCAGCTGTGCTCTGCCACCTCTTCCAGGGACAAAGAATAGGAGTTTGTTTACTGATACTATTTTTATTGATCTTTTTTTAAAACAAGTGCTCAGCAAAAAAGATGCACTTAGCCAAACTGCTCCTGTGATATCTGTGGGAATTCCTCTAAGCTATCCCAGGCATGGGGACTATTGGGTGGGAAAAGCATAGAACCTGATCTCTTCAGATTTCTTTTTAATTTATTATTATTATTATTGGATTATGGATGGATAATAGATCATGGATGGGTGATGGATGGATGATGGATGGATGGATAGGTAGGTGGATGAGTGGTTGGGTGAGTAGGATATGGATGGATGATAGATGATAGATGGATGAATGGATGAATGAGGGATAGATGGATGGATAGATGGGCAGGTGGGTAAATGGTTGGGCGGATGGGTTATGGAAGGATGATTGGCAATATATGGATGAATGAGTAGGTAAATGAATGAATGGATGGATGGGTTACAGATGAGTATATATCATGGATGGGTGATAGATAAATATATGGATGAATGGATGGATGGATGAGTGGTTGGGTGGATGAATTATGGTTGGATGATGGATAGATGGATAGACGGATGGATGGATGGATGGATGAATGGATGGATAAGTGGTTGAGTGGTTGGATTATGGATGGATGATAGATGATGGATAGATGGATGGATGGATGAATGATGGATCAATGAATGGGTAGGTAGGTATATAGATGGATGAAAGCATAGGTGAATGGATGAATGGATTGGTGGATAGATAAATGGGTAGCACTACTAATTGTAATGGCAACAGCCCAGAGATACCAGTTCTGCCTTACCAAGAAGAATATGTGCTGAGCACATGACTTCACTAAATCCTCAGACTGACTGAGTGTGGGGTTGGCTGTGGCCCTGATGCTTTCAATCTACACTCAGGGTATCTGAGCTCTAACCGAATCCCTTCCTTAAAATCTCAGTGCTGTGGCCGGACATGGTGGCTCACTCCTGTAATCCCAACACTTTGGGAGGCCGAGGCGGGTGGATCACAAGGTCAGGAGATCAAGATCGTCCTGGCTAACATGGTGAAACCCCATCTCTACTAAAATACAAAACATTAGTGGGGTGTGGTGGCACACGCCTGTAATCCCAGCTACTTGGGAGGTTGAATTGCTTGAACCCAGGAGGCAGAGGTTACTGTGAGCCAAGATCATGCAACTGCACTGCAGCCTGGGTGACAGAGCAAGACTCAGTCTCAAAAGCTCAAGTTTTAAACTAGACAAGACTTTTTAATAAGTGAAAATTACTAGAAAGATGTAGATTCTACCCAAAATTCTGGTAAGGGATGGGAAGAAAGATTTGGTAAAGCCTGGTCAAAGGCAGTAACTGGAGGAAAGTAAAACTATTTGAGTTTGTAGCCCACAGTGTTCAATAAACTGGATATATTTGGTAACCATAATGGCAGAAGTCAAATTTTTGTGCATCAATATAAGAAATAGAGATTCTGGAATGAAGACTTACATGGAATTTTTATTTATTTATTTTTGAGATGGAGTCTCACTCTGTCGCCCAGGCTAAGGTGCAGTGGTGCAATCTCGGCTAACTGCAACCTCCGCCTCCCAGGTTCAAGCAATTCTCCTGCCTCAGCCTCCTGAGTAGCAGTAGCTGGGATTACAAGCACCTGCCACCACGTAGAGACGGGGTTTCACCATGTTGGCCAGGCGGGTCTCAAACTCCTGACCTCAGGTGATCTGCCAGCCGGCCTCCCAAGGTGTTGAGATTACAGGCATGAGCCACTGCACCTGGCCTACGTGGGATTTCTTTCTTTTTTTTTTTTTTTTTTGAGACGGAGTCTCGCTTTGTCGCCCAGGTTGGAGTGCAGTGGCCGGATCTCAGCTCACTGCAAGCTCCACCTCCCGGGTTTACGCTATTCTCCTGCCTCAGGCTCCTGAGTACCTGGGACTACAGGCCCCTGCCACCTCGTCGGGCTAGTTTTTTGTATTTTTTAGTAGAGACGGCGTAGCCAGGATGGTCTCGATCTCCTGACCTCGTGATCCGCCTGTCTCGGCCTCCCAAAGTGCTGGGATTACAGGCTTGAGCCACCGCGCCCGGCCTNA
>NW_016812914.1:477110-493434 GCF_001698545.2 Rhinopithecus bieti | reverse complement strand
TTTTTTTTTTTTGCAGAAGTGGGATCTTAGTATGTTGCCCAGGCTGGTCTCAAACTCCTGGGCTCAAGTGATGCTCCTGCCTCAGCCTCCCAAAGCACTGAGATCACATGAGTGAGCAGCTGTGTCCCACCTACTTGTGTGTGGGGGTTTTCTTTGTTAACATGTAACATCAATTCTTCAAAAACAGAGATCTTCATTCTGTCTAATTTGCTATTTCCTCTCAATACCTAGAACAGTGTCTGACTCAGTTAATACGTGTTGAATAATTAAGTATTTAAGGGAAGTCTCAACCCATTTGTTGAGCACCCACTATTGCCAGATGTTGCAAAGCTTGTCCAGAAAAGAGAGAAAGTGTTTGCTAAACCCACGCAGAGACCACACCCCAAACCTGTTCAGAACGGCAGATCCCCTCCAAAATGTGGCAACGATAAAGAAAGTCTGCAGGGTGCAGGGGGTTCATGCCTGTAATCCCTGCACTTTGGGAGGATGACGCAGGAGGATCACTTGAGTCCAGGAGTTCGAGACCAAACTGACCAACATAGCAAGACCCCATCGCTAAAAAAAGTTTTAAAAATTAGCTGGTCATGGTGGTGCACACCTGTAATCCCAGCTGCTTGGGAGGCTGAGGTTGGAGGATCACTTCAGCCCAGGAGGTTGAGGCTAGAGTGAGTTATGATCACAGCACTACACTCCAGCCTGGGTGACAGAGTTAGACTCTGTTTCCAAAAAAACAAACAAACACACAAACAAAAAACCCCCAAAAACAAAAAGAGGAAGTGCTTTCCGTCTGGGCTTTCCTCGCCTCCTACTCTGAGCCACTAGTTTCTTCAGGCATCCTGAAGCATGGACTCGCCTCCCGTTTGCTGCTCTCGGGCCCCCATCCCTGGCTCTGCTCTTTCTCTCACACCTTCAGTTCCCAAGTTTGAGGAAGTTTTTCTTCCGAGAACTTTCACGCAAGCCTTTCGCACCCTGGGCCGGCGACACGTGAGCCTAGAAAAAAACTTAAAGGTCAATGTCTATAATTGAATTTTCCTCTAGATAAAAATAGCATCTTTGTAATCGTTTAAATGGTTCTGAGGGAGGGAGAGAGGGAGCGAGAGAGAGAATGAGGGAGAGGACGAGAGGCACTGAGGGATGCTGTGTCTCCCAGTTAGCAGGTGCATGTGTGAGGGCATTTGTGTGGGTACACGTGTGTGTGCCTGTGTCTATGTTTGTGTGTGCATGCACCTGTGCACATGAGCTCATGTTTGTGTGAATTGTATGTATGTGTGCATTTCATGTGCATGTGTGCACACATGAGCAGTGCATGCATGTTTTGTATGTGCATGTATGCATGTGTGCATGTGTGCATTTCATTGTCCTTGTGCATGTATGTTCACACATGTGTGTATGTATGCCTACGTGCATGAATGTGTGAGTGTGCATCTGTGTGTGCAGGTGTGTTCAATGCATGTGTGCACACATGCCTCTGTGTGTACATATGCCTAAGTGTGAGTGTGTGTATGTATACACATATGTGTCCATGTGTCCATGTTTGTGTGTGCATGTATATTTATGTTTGTGTGAATTGTGTATGTGCATGCATTTGTGAATATGCATGTGTGCACATGTGCTTATGTGCATGTGTGTGCACGTGTGAGTTTGTGTGTATGTACATGTTTATGTGCTTGTGTGTCTCATGTGTGCAGGTCTGCCTACATGCATGAGTGTGTGAGTCTGCAGACATGCTCAGTGCATGTGTGCACACATGCCTGTGTGTGCACATGTGCCTAAGTGCAAGTGTGTATATGTATACTTATATGTCCATGTGTCCATGCTTGTGTGTGCATGTATGTTCATGTTTGTGTGAATTGTGTGTGCATGCATTTGTGAATATGCATATGCGTGCATGTGTGCACATGCGCTTATGTGCATGTGTGTCCATTTGCATGTATGTACATGTTCATGTGCACGTGTGTTCACATGTAACCATGTGCACGTGTGTTCGTGTGTGTATGTATGTTTGTGTGCACTCATGAGCATGTGCCACCTGTCTCTGTGTGCGTGTGTGCACGTATGCCTACATACATGTAGGCACCCATGTTTGTGTGTGAGTGTGTGCACAGGTGTGTTGTGTACACACTGTCTGGGACCTGCCTTCATGCTTCAGGTGCCCGTTCCACCAGAGCAGCTGCCTGTACTTAGAAAATGAACTCTGGTCTCAAGCCTTCCTGAGCTCCAACCAGCCCTGCCTGGGCGATCTTGGGTGTGTCATCTGTAATGCTGAGTCTCACATTTTCCCCATGTAAACTGGCAGGTGGGGTGAGCACAGCCACAGACAGCTCCTCTGGCTGAGTGCTGAGTCTGTGAGGAACCGGAGCTGGGGCTCAGTTGCAGTTGGAGCTCGACCTGGATGAATGGACAGCACATGGAGGATGCTGGTAAGTGACCCAAGGAGGGTGAGGTGGGCATGAGCTTCTTCTCTGGGCCTCAGTTTCCCCTCCTTACACTGGAGAGTTGGACTCAAGTCTCTCTTGATCCTTCTAGTGACACATCCCACACTTGGCTGTATCAGGGCTCCTCCTTCTGTCCCTCATTCTCATATCCCCTACCTCATCTTGAGTGTGGCCTGTGAATTGGAAAGGCTCTCTCTGGGCCTCAGTTTCCCCAGCTATAATAGAGAAAAGTCACTTGGGTGGGTCCAGAGGACCATACCCCTCTAACATTCAGTAATGTCCTCATGGGAATACATTTCCTCCCTACCAACTTTCAACAGAGGAAAGTTTAGCATCCATCTGCCCTTGCTTTTGTTTCTGTTTTGTTTTTTTTGAGACAGAGTCTCGCTCTGCTGCCCAGGCTGGAGTGCAGTGGTGAGATCTCAGCTCACTGCAACCTCCGCCTCCCGGGTTCAAGCGATCCTCCCACCTTTGCCTCCCAAGCAGCTGGGATTAAAGGCATGCACCACCAACCCCACAGCTATTTTGTATTTTAGTAGAGATGGGATTTCAGCATGTTGGTCAGGCAGGTCTTGAACTCCTGACCTCAAAGTGATCCACCCCTCTTTGCCTCCCAAAGTGCTGGAATTACAGGTGTGAGCCACCACACCTGGCTGGAGTGCTTTTCTCCCAAGAGATCCACTTGAGTCCTCCCTTCTCTTCTTCAAATCTTTGCTCAAATGTCACCTCCTCAGAGAAGCCCTCCCTGACTACCCCAGCTAAAGAAGCCATGTCTCCACCAGTCTTTACACCCTCGCCCTACGTTATTTTCTTCATAGCCTTTTCAAAACCATTCATTATTTCCTACCTCGATGAGTGGCCATGCCTCATCAACTTGAAGGCAGCCATTTTGCCTGTCTTTCTGTTGTAAATTTCAAAGCAAATTCCTAGAACAGAACTTGGCACACAGTAGGTGCTCAAAATCCTTGTCGAATGAATGAATGAATGAATGAAGGATGGGAGGTAGGAGGCTGTGAATGCCCATTCACAGATATGGACACAGTGGTTCAGGAAGGGAATGTCACTCAGTCCAAGTTCCACAACGGTCAGTGGCAAAAGTAGGGTTCAAGCCCAGCTGGCTGGTCCCTCCTGTTCTTCCTCCCACTCATGCCCCAGGTCTGAGGGGCTGCCAAGCTGCTGCTAGCAATCTGGCTTTGACCTCCAACCATTGATCCACCAGAGGCTGCTCTGTGGGGTGCACTTCCTGATTTAGCTAAAACACCCTGCACTGGCTACAGCGGGGTGATCGATGGCCCCACAGTCAGCTCAGGCACCCCAACGCAGACACACACATTTGAGGCCTCTCTCTAGCCCTTGCCCCTGCAATCCCAAGCTGAAGTGCTCCTGCTGGCGGGAAGTGGATGGAGCACATGTCGTGTGGTTCTAGACGGCGGTGACCACGTCTCCTGGGCACCTGTATTCTGCCAAGAGGAAGGGGAAATGTTGCTGCGGCCAAGGAAATGGAAAATCAAAACCAGAACAAGATCTTGCTTCACATTGATCAGATTGGATAAATGAGGGGAAAATGGATGAAATTAACTATTGATAAGGGTGAGGGAAATGGGACTCAGACAGCTGGTGAGCCCAGGAATGGTGGGGGGCTTTGCAGTGTCAAATAAAACTGCGATGCAGCAACTCTACCCAGCTCTCTAACCCAGAGAAGATCTACATGCGTGTGCAAAGACGCCTGTTTGCTGATGTGCCCTGCAGAGTCATGGTGGATAAACTGTAGAAGGTGCATCTTATGGAAACATATGCAGCTGTTAAAAGGAAAGAGGGGCCTTGCATGGTGGCTCATGCCTTGTAATCCCAGTGCTTCAGGAGGCTGAGGTGAGAGTATGGGTTAAGGCTGGGAGTTTGAGACCAGCCTAGGCAACATAAAGAGACTCCGTCTCTGCTAAAAAAAAAAAAAAAAAAAAAAAAAAAAATTTAAAATCAGCCAGGCATGGTGGTGTGCACCTGTAGCCCCAGCTACTTGGGAGGCTGATGCACGAGGATCGCTTGAGCCTAGAAGTTGAAGGTTACAGTGAGCTATGATTGCACCACTGCACTACAGCTGGGTGACAGAGTGAGACCCTGTCTCAAAGCAGAAGAACAAGAGGAAGAGGAAAAAGAAGGAGAAGGAGAAGAGGGAGGAGGAGGAGAAGGAAGAAGAGGAAGAAGAAGAAGAAGAAGAAGGAGGAGGGGGAGGAGGAGGAGAAGGAGGAGGTGGAGGAGAAGTGGAAGGGGAAGGGGAAGGGGAAGGGAAAGAGGAAGAGGAAGAAACATATTTCAACATAATAAAAGCCCTATATGACAGACCCAGGTAGCATCATGAGAAAAACTGAAAGCCTTGCCTCTAAGATCTGGAAAATGACAAGGATGCCCACTTTCACCACTGTGATTCAACATAGTACTAAAAGTCCTAGCAAGAAAAATCAGATAAGAGAAAGAAATAAAAGGCATCCAAATTGGAAAGGAAGAGTCAAATTATCCTGTTTGCAGATGATATGACGTTGTATCTGGAAAAGACTTAAGACACCACTAAAAAACTATTAGAACTGAAATTTGGTACAGGAGGATACAAAATCAATGTACAAAAATCAGCAGTATTTCTATATTCCAACAGCAAACAATCTGAAAAAGAAACCAAAAAATCAATGCTATTTACAATAGCTACAAATAAAATTAAACACCTAGGAATTAACCAAAGAAGTGAAAAATCTCTACAATGAAAACTATAAAACATTGATAAAAGTAATTGAAAAGGGAACAAAAAAGGAAAAGTTATTCCATGTTCATGGATTGGAAGAATAAATACTGGTAAAATGTCCATACTACCCAAAGCAATTTACAGATTCAGTGCAATCCCTATTAAACTACTAATGAAGTTCTTCACAGAAATAGAAGAAACAATTCTAAAATTTGTATAGAACCACACAAAAGACCCAGAATAGCCAAAGCTATCCTGAGCAAAAAGAACAAAACTGGAAGCATCACACTACCTGACTTCAAATTATACTGCAAAGCTATAGTAACCCAAACCACATGGTACTGGCATAAAAACAGATGACACATGGACCAGAGGAACAGAATAGAGAATCCGGAAACAAATCCATGCATCTACAGTGAACTCATTTTTGACAAAGGTGCCAAGAACATACTTTGGGGAAAAGATAATCTCTTCAATAAATGGTGCTGGAGGAACTGGATATCCATATGCAAAATAACAATACTAGAACTCTATCTCTTACCATATACAAAAGCAAATCAAAATGGATTCAAGACTTAAATCTAAGACCTCAAACTTTGAAACTGCTAAAAGAAAACACTGGAGAAACTCCCAGGACGTTGGAGTGAGCAAGGACTTCTTGAGTAATTCCCTGCAGGCACAGGCAACCAAAGCAAAAACAAACAAATGGGATCATGTCAAGTTAAAAAGCTTCTGCACAGCAAAGGAAACAATCAACAAAGAGAAGAGACAACCCACAGAATGGGAGAAAACATCTGCAAACTGTCCCTCTAACTAGGAATTAATAACCAGTATATAAAAGGAGCTCAAACTACTCTATAGGAAAAACACCTAATAAGCTGATTTTTAAAAACAAGCAACAGATCTGGGTAGACATTTCTCAAAATAAGTCATACAAACGGCAAACAGGCATCTGAAAATGTGCTCAACATCACTGGTCATCAGAGAGATGCAAATCAAAACTACTATATCCTCTCACCCCAGTTAAAATGGCTTTTATTCAAAAGACAGGCAATAACAAATGCCAGTGAGGATGTGGAGAAAAGGAAACCCTTGGACACTGTTGGTGGAAATGGAAATTGGTACCACTATGGAGAACAGTTTGAAAGTTCCTCAAAAAACTAAACAATAGAGCGACCATACAGCAATCCCCTTGCTAGGTCTATACCCCAGAGAAAGGAAAGCAGTGTGTCAACAAGCTATCTCCACTCCCACATTTACTGCGGCACTCTTCACAGCAGCCAAGGTTTGGAAGCAACCTAGGTGTCCATCAACAGACCAGCGGATGAAGAAATGGTGGTGCACACACAACGGAGTACTCTGCAGCCATAAAAAAGAATGAGATCCTGTCATTTGCAACAGCATGGGTGGCACTGGAGGTCAGTACGTTAAGTGAAATAAGCCAGGCACAGAAAGACAAAACTTTTCATGTTCTCCTTTATTTGTGGGAGCTAAAAATTAAAACAATCGACATGGAAATAGAGTAGAATGGTGGTTCCAGAGGGGTGGGAGACGGTGTGACTGGAGCCAACAATAACCTATTGTATGTTTTAAAATAACTAAGAGAGTATAACTGGATTGTTTGTAACGCAAAGAAAGGATAAATGCTTGAAGGTGATAGATACCCCATTTACCCTGATGTGATTATTACACATCATATGCCTGTATCAAAATATCTCATGTATGCTATAAATATAAACCCTACTATATTAAAAATTAAAATTTGAATGGCCAGGCATGGTGGCTCATGTCTGTAATCCTAGCACTTTGGGAGGTCGAGGCTGGTGGATCACCTGAGGTCAGGAGTTCGAAACCAGCCTGGCCACCATGATGAAACCCCATCTCTACTAAAGATACAAAAATTAGCCAGGCGTGGTGGTGCACGCCTGTAGTCCCAACTACTCAGGAGGCTGAGACAGGAGAATTGCTTGAACCTGGGAGGCGGAAGGTGCAGTGAGCTGAGATCATGCCACTGCACTCCAGCCTGGGTGACAGAGCAAGACTCCCTCTCCAAACAAAAGCAAAAAAGAGAAAATGAAAATTTTAATTGTTATGTACCCTATAAATGTATACTCTACTATATTAGAAATTAAAAAGTAAAACAATTATAAAAGGTAAGTAACCACTTAATCCAAAATAAGAACAATGTATTGTGGGGTTTCTAGCTTCTGAAGAAGTAAAGGTTATGGCCACAATGGCAGAAACGCGAGGAGGGAGCGGTGGAAGTTACTGTTGTTAAATGCTCATACTCTCCGTAAGTGACTTAATTTTAACCAAAGACAGGCTGGGAGAAGTTAAAGAGGCATTCTATAAACCTTAAAGCAATCGCTAATAATGGTGAAAGGTAATCTTTATTAATTACCGATAATTACAGATACCTCTAAAATCGAGCTGCAGAATTGGCATATCTGATTATACTGTGTTCTTGTCTTGTTTCTTCCATCTCTCATTCATGGTGCTGTTTTTCTTGTATGCTTGGAGATTTTTGATTGCATGTTCACGTTTAGTTAAACTTAATCTGTATGAATCCTGAAGCCAAAAATGTTGGTGATTTCCTCCAGAAGAATTCAAGTGTCTGGCAGGAAGCAGGTGGCTCTGTGGACCGGAGCCACTTCAGATCTTCAAGGCTCCCTGGCCAAGACCTAGGTGCAAGGCAGAGGCCCGATGACCTGAGGGCAGGAAAGCTAGGGTGGGAAGGGGTGATGAGAAGCCTGCCTCGAGCGGTGAGCAGTGCAGGAAGTGCCCTTATTCATGCTTTTCAAAGATTGCTCTGGTTGCCACCTGGAAAAGGCGGCCGGCAGGAATGGAAGGGGTCAGAAACCTCCTGCTCAAACCCAAGCCAGCAGCCAGGGTGCTCACCCGGGCGCGAGGAGTCAAGGCTCCTCCAAGTATGGCTTAAATCTGTTTTTCGTCTGAAGCAGTGACTGAGGTGTATTCTGAAGGAAGCTTGAGTTAGGTGCCTTCTTTAAAACAGAAAGTCATGGAAGCACCCTTCTCAAGGGAACACCAGACACCTGGCTCTGCAGTCTTTTACCTCTTTCCTCTCTCCCTCTCTTGCCCTCGTGGTTTCTGTTCAGGACAGAGTGACCCCACGGGGCTTCTCTAAGCCCCTGCAGAGGAACCTCTTGCAAAGCGCTCCACAGACCCCCGCCCTGGAGAGAGGAGTCTGAACCTGGCTTAATAACAAACTGGGATGCTGCTGGGGGTGGACAGCGACGGCGGGATTGAAAGACTTAATTCCATGAGTAAATTCAACCTTTCAANACTATTGGGTGGGAAAAGCATAGAACCTGATCTCTTCAGATTTCTTTTTAATTTATTATTATTATTATTATTATTATTATTATTATTAAGACAGTTTCGCTCTTGTTGCCCAGGCTGGAGTGCAGTGGCGCCATCTCAGCTCACTGCAACCTCCGGCTCCTGGGTTTCAAGCGATTCTCCTGCCTCAGCCTCCCGAGTAGCTGGGATTACAGGTGCCGGTCACCATGCCTGGCTAATTTTTTGTAATTTTAGTAGACACGGGGTTTTGTATTTTTAGTAGACCAGACAGGATGGTCTCGAACTCCTGACCTCAGGTGATCCACCCTCCTCGGCCTCCCAAAATGCTGGGATTACAGGCATGAGCCACTGAGTGCAGCCCAGATATTTTTAAAATTTTGTTTTAAGTTCCAGGATACATGTCCAAGATAGATAAATGTGTGCCATGGTGGTTTGCTACGCCTATCAACCCATCATCTAGGTATTAAGCCCTGCATACATTAGCTATATATCCTGATGCTCTCCCTCCCCCGACTCCCCCAAGAGGCCCCAGTGTGTGTTGCTCCCCTCCCTGTGTCCATGTGTTCTCATTGTTCAACTCCCATCTATAAGTGAGAACATGTGGTGTTTGGTTTTCTGTTCCTGCGTTAGTTTGCTGAGGATGACGGCTTCCAGCTCCATCTATGTCCTTGCAAAGGACATGATCTCATTCCTTTTTATGGCTGCATAGTATTCCCTGGTATATATGTACCACATTTTCTTTATCCAGTCTATCATTGATGGGCATCTGGGTTGATTCCATGTCTTTGCTATTGTGAATAGAGCTGCAATGAATGTACACATGCATGTATCTTTATAATAGAATGATTTATATTCCTTTGGGTATATACCCAGTAACAGGATTGCTTGGTCCAATAGTATTTCCGATTCTAGATCCTTGAGGAATTGCCACACTGTCTTCCACAATGGTTGAATGAATTTACATTCCTGCGAACAATGTAAAAGCATTCCTATTTCTCCACAGCATCACCAGCATCTATTGTTTCTTGCCTTTTTAATAATAGCCATTCTGACTGGCATGAGATGGTATCTCATTTTGTGTGTGTGGTTTTTTGTTTGTTGTTTGTTTGTTTGTTTTAGACGGAGTCTCGCTCTGTCATCAGGCTGGAGTACAGTGGTGCGATCTCGGCTCACTGCAACCTCCAGCTGGTCTTGATCTTCTGACCTCATGCTCCGCCTGCCTCGGCCTCCCAAAGTGCTGGGATTACAGGTGTGAGCCACTGCGCCTGGCCTCTCATTGTGGTTTTGATTAGATCTCTTCAGATTTTGTTTCCAGCTATCATATAGGGTGATCAGCTCATCCAGGTTTGCCCAGGACTTTCCTGTTTTTAGCACCAAAACTCCCTCATCCTAGAGAACTCAGCTGCAAACCAGATGGTTGATCATCTTATGATCACAAGGAAACCATGTGAGATACTGAGTAGGTGGGATGGGGGGGTCCTCAAATAGAGTTGATAACAGTTTGTTTGTCTCTCATCCAGTTATGCAAAGAGTAATTGTGATAATGCATGTCCTGGTATATAGTAAGCAATTAATAAATGCTGGCTTTTGGAGACTGAGGCTGCAATGAGCTATGATTATGTCACTGTGCTCCAGCCTGGGTGACACAGGGAGACCCCATCTCTTAAAAAGAGTTTCTTTTAATTAAAATAAAAGGACCGGGCGCAGTGGCTCAAGCCTGTAATCCCTAGCCGGGCGAGATGGCGGCTCCTATAGTCCCAGCTACTCGGGAGGCTGAGGCAGGAGAATGGCATAAACCCGGGAGGCGGAGTTTGCAGTGAGCTGAGATCCGGCCACTGCACTCCAGCCTGGGCGACAGAGCCAGAATCCGTCTCAAAAAAAAAAAAAAAAAAAAAAATGTGGCTCTTGCAAGGCAGGTGAGATGTTGAAGGCTTGTCATAAGGGCACCTATTTGTCAGAGGGAATGTGTCAAGCCCCTTCTAAAAGCAAAAGTAGGCCAGGTGCAGAGTCTCATGCCTGTAATCCCAGTACTTTGGGAGGCCGAGGTGGGCGGATCATTTGAGCCCAGGAGTTTGACGCCAGCCTTAGCAACATGGTGAAACCCCATCTCTACCAAAAATACAAATATTAGCCAGGCATGGTGGTACACACATGTAATCCCAGCTACTTGGGAGGCTGAGGCAGGAGGATTGCTTGGACCCAGGAGGCAGAGGTTGTAGTGAGCCGAGATCGCACCAGTGGACTGCAGCCTGGGTGACAGAGCAAGACCCCGTCTAAAAAATAAAAATAAAAAGCAAAAAGGGACTTTGGACAGCCCTGCTCAGGATGGAGGAATGACACTCACGCTAAGACCCTGTGTGTTTTCCTAATGTAATACTCAAGTCCTCTCTCGCTCTATAACATTCCATAGCTCCCACTGCCCTCTAGAGTAAATCCAACCCTCTCCCTTACAGACCCCATGAGAATCTGTGTGACTTTGTCCTACAACTCCTGAATTACCTTTAGCATCCACCCATATTCCCACCTCCAGAACTTTGAATGCAGTTTTCTCTGCTGAGATACCCTTCCCTGCTTACCTGGAGGACTCATTCAGGGCCCAAAAGCAGCCCTTTCCCTCCAGAAGTTGCTGCCACCAATAAACAACTATTCCTGGAGCGCCTACTTCAGGGATCAGCAAACAAAGGCCCTGTGGGCCAAATCTGGCCCCCTACTTGTTTTTGTAAATAAAGTTTTATTGGCACACAGCCCTGTCCATTCATTAACCTGTTGTCTATGGCTGCTTTCTTGCTAATATGGCAGAGTTGAATAGTTGGGATGGAAACCATATGGCCTGCAAAATAAAAAATATTTATAGCCAGGTGCAGCGGCTCACACCTGTAATCCCAACAGTTTGGGAGACTCAGGTGGGGGGATTGCTTGAGTCTGAGTTCGAGACCAACCTGGGCAACATAACAAGACCCCCATCTCTACAAATAATAATAATAATAATAGTAATAATAATAATAAATTAGCCCAGCATGTTGGCATGCATCTGTAGTCCCAGCTACCCTGGAGGCTGAAGTGGGGGGATCGCTTTAGCCTGAGAAGTTGAGATGATAGTGAATCATGATCACTCCACTACACCCCAGCCTGGGCAACACAGTGAGATCCCATCTAAAACAATTGTTTTTAACCATCTAGCCCTTTTCAGAAAAAAATTTACTGACCTCTGACCTACTAGGTGCCTGGCCCTGTGCTCAGGACACCCAGGACACAACGGTGAAAGAGACAGACACAGCTCTGTATTCACAGGACTCATGCTTTAGTGGGGAGGACAGATGACAGATGCAATTCACGACTAGCCCACGAAATCAGGTGGATGTGAAGTATGGCCTCTTTCTTTCCCTTCCTTCCTTCCTTCCTTCCTTCCTTCCTTCCTTTCCTTCCTTCCTTCCTTCCTTCCTTCCTTCTTTCTTTCTTCTTTCTTTTTTTTTTTTTCAGACTCTTGCTCTTGTTGCCCAGCCTGGAGTACAATGGCACGATCTCAGCTCACTGCAACCTCTGCCTCCCGGGTGCAAGCAATTCTCCTGCCTCAGCCTCTGAGTAGCTGGGATTACAGGCACCCACCACCACGCCCAGCCAACTTTTTTGTATTTTTAGTAGAAATGGGGTTTCACCATGTTGGCCAGGCTGGTCTCAAACTCCTGACCTCAGGTGATCCACCCGCCTCAGCCTCCCAAAGTGATGGGATTACAGGTGTTAGCCACCATGCCCAGCCAGCTACTTTATTTTCTATAATTTAACTTAATTTCAGATCCTGAGACCTTCATCTTTCCAGTATCAGTTTCTCTTGGGAGTTCACTAACTGAGACAGAGAGTAGAACATTGGTGACTGGGGCTGGGGAGGGGACGGGGAGGAGAGTGTTTCGTGGGGACAGAGTTTCAGTTTGGGAATATGAGAAAGTTTAGGAAATGGATGGTGGTGATGGTTACATGACAATGTGAATGTGTTTAGCACCACTGGATGTTACACTGAAAGATGGTTAAAGTGGCAAATCTCATTTTATGTATATTTTACCACAATAAAAGAAAAAAGACTTGGGCGGAAAAAGAAAAGTGACCAACTGAGAGACGATTATTGCCAAAACCATAACAAAGGATGTGAATATATAAAGAGCTCTTACAAATCAACAAGAAAATATTAAAAATGGGCAAAGCACATGAACAGGCAATTCTAAAAGGTGAAAATACAAATTCAAATGGCCAGCTGGGCATGGTGGCTCATGCCTGTAATCCCAGCACTTTGGGAAGCCTAGGCAGGTAGATCACCTGAGGTCAGGAGTTTGAGACCAGCCTGGCCAATATGGTGAAACCCTGTTTCTTCTAAAAACATAAAAATTAGCCAGGCATGATTGTGGGCATCTGTAATCCCAGCTACTCAGGAGGCTGAGGTAGGAGAATCGCTTGAACCCAGGAGGTGGAGGTTGCAGTGAGCCGAGATCGTGCCGCTGCACTCCAGCCTGGGTGACAGAGCGAGAGTTCATATCAAAAAAAAAAAAAAAAAAAATTAAATGGCCAAATTACATGAAAAGGTACTGACTCTCACAGTAAAATAAGACTATAAACAGCAAGATACTTTGAAGATGCATTAGACTGGGGAAAAAATCAGTTCGTCTATAGGCAGTGTTGAGAGGTCATGAGATGTGGGTTCAGTGTGGATGCTGAATGAACATCTTGCATGTATTGATTCCCAAACTGAACATCTTCCCTAGGCTTCTCCATCTGAGTAAATGGCACCCATTGTCTAAGCTCAAAACTGGAGTTATGTGTGTGTCCTTCCTTTGCCTCTACTGCCAAAATATATTCTAGCCCCTTCCTCTCTCTTTCCTCACTGCTACTGCACACGTCCAAGCCTTCATCATTTGTCATCCATCCTAGCCTCCTATTCCACTTCTGCCCACTATGATCTATTTTCCCCATGGCCACCCTCAGTCCAAACCCTGCAATAGCTCCTGCTGTTAGCACAAAAGTATCCATTTCTTGCCACAGACAGGCTCCTTCACGATCTGCTTCATTCCCTGGATGTTACCCTCTCACTTCTCATTTTTCCCCTGTCCTCTCCTCTCCAGCACTCAGATTTTCTCACTGCACTCTTATTATAATTATTGTTAAGGTTTGTTTATTTAGTTATTATACTGGTAAAATGTACATAACATAAAATTTACCATTTTCACCACTTTTAAGTATATCATTCAATGGAGTTAAGTGCACTCACAATGTTGTGTAGCCATCACCGCTATTTCCAGAGCTTTTCATCGTTCCAAACAGAAACTCTGTGCCTGTTTAGCAATAACTCTCCATCCTCTCTTCCCCTCAGCCTCAGGTAACTTCTCTTCTACTTTCTGTTTCTATGACTTTCTGTTGCTATGACTTTAATTACTCCAGGTACATCTTATAAGAGGAATCATACAATATTTGTCCTTTTGTATCTAGTTTCTCTCCCTTTCCTTTCCTTCCTTCCTTCCTTCTTTCCTTCCTCCGCCTCCTCCTCCTCTTCCTCCTCCTCCTTCTCCTCTCCTCCTCCTTCTATTTCTTCTTCTTCGTCTTCTTCCTCTCTTTCTTTCTCTTTCTCTCTTTCTCTCTTCCTTTCCTTTCCTTTCCCTTTCCTTTCCTTTCCCTTTCCTTTCCTTTTCCCTTTCCTTTTCCTTTTTCCTTTCCTTTTCCTTTTTCCTTTTTCCTTTCCTTTCCTTTCCTTTCCTTTCCTTTCCTTTCCTTTCCTTTCCTTTCCGTTTCTCTCTCTCTCTTCCTTCTTTTTAACTTGAGATGGGGTCTCCCTCTGTCACCCAGGCTAGAGTGCAGTGGCATGATTCTGGTTCACTGCAGCCAGCCTCCCAAGTAGCTGGGACAACAGATGCGCACCACCAAGCCTGGTTAATTTCAAAACTTTTTGTAGCAAGGGGGTTTTGCCATGTTGCCCAGTCTGGTGTTGAACTCCTGGGCTTAAATGATATTCCTCCCTTGGATTCCCGAAGTGCTGGGACTACAAGCAGTAGCCACCACACCAGACTGGCTTATTTTACTTAGCATGATGTCCTCAAGGTTTGTCCGTGTGTGGCATGTGTCAGAATCCCTCTTTATCTTAAGGCTGAATAATATCCCATGGTATGGATGGACCACATTGTGTCTCTTCATTCACCCATCCGTGAACGTGGGTTGCTTTCACCTTTTGGCTGTTGTGAACTCGTGTGAACATGGGTGCACAAGTGTCTGTTAGAGTCTCTCTTTTTGGCCAGGCGCAGTGGCTCACACCTGTAATCCCAGCACTCTGGGAGGCCAAGGTGGGCAGATCATGAGGTCAAGAGACCAAGACCATCCCGGCTAACATGGTGAAACCCCATCTCTACTAAAAATACAAAAAAAAATCAGTTAGGCGTGGTGGCGTGCACCTGTAATCCCAGCTACTCGGGAGGCTGAGGCAGGAGGATCGCTTGACCCTGGGAGGTGGAAATTGCAGTGAGCCGAGATCATGCCACTGTACTCCAGCCTGGCGACAGAGCAAGATTCTGCCTCCAAAAAAAAAAAAAAAAAAGTCTCTCTTTTCAATGCTTTAGGGCACAAATCCTCAGGTTTTATTTGTTGTTTGTTTTTTGAGATGAAGTTTCACTCTGTTGGCCAGGCTGGAGTGCAATGGTATGATCTCCACCCACTGCAACCTCCACTCCCTACGTTCAAGCAACTCTCCTTTCTTAGCCTCCCACATAGCTGGGACTACAGGCGTGCACCACCACACCTGGCTAATTTTTTTTTTGTATTTTCAGTAGAGATGAGGTTTCACCATATTGGTCAGGCTGGTCTTGAACTCCTGGCCTCAGGTGATCCCCCCACCTCGGCCTCCCAAAGTGCTGGGATTACAGACACGAATCACTGCACCTGGCCCCTCACTGTCCTTTGAACATACCAGGCATGGCCCTGCCACAGGGCCTTTGCTCTGGCTGTGCTCTCTGTCTGGAATGCTCTCTTCCAGATCTTTCCATGGATGGCTCCTTCTTATCTAACCGTGGTGCCATCATGCTGACCCAGCCATCGCTCTCCACCAAGACACTGGATGCCTGCCACCAGTCGACAGGATGCATCACCACCTCCTGACCCAGAGAAATTTCACCCTAGCCTGGCTGGTACAACCCCTATCACTCCAAGCCCCTCTGCATGCCTTTGAATCCTGCCTTTGGCCCTGCTGTGGTTGCCAGACACAGCCATGGGGAAATCATAAGAAACACATCGGGGTGGATGACAATAACAAAAACAATAATTACACTAATGTCAACAGCAATTAGAAAACAAAGGCCTTGGGCCACGCATGGTGGCTCATGCCTGTAATCCCAGCACTATGGGAGGCTGAAGCGGATGGATCACAAGGTCAGGAGCTTGAGACCAGTCTGGCCAACATGGTGAGATCCTGTCTCTACTAAAATAACAAAACATTAGCTGGGCATGGTGGCGGGCACCTGTAATCCCAACTACTTGGGAGGTCGAGGCAGGAGAATCGCTTGAACCCAGGAGGCGGAGGTTGCAGTGAGCTGAGATCATGCCACTGCACTCCAGCCCAGGTGACAGAGCCATACTCCGTTTCAAAAAAAAAAAAGGTCGTGCACGGTGGCTCATGCTGCAATCCCAGCACTTTGAGAGGTCGAGGTGGGCAGTAGCTGAGTGTGGTGGTGCACTCCTATAATCCCAGATACACAGGAGGCTGAGGTGGGAGGATCGCTTGAGTCTGGAGGCAGAGGTTGCAGTGAGCAAAGATCATGCCATTGCACTCCAACCTGGGTGACAGACCAAGACTCTGTCAAAAAAAAAAAAA
>NW_016812914.1:467791-474725 GCF_001698545.2 Rhinopithecus bieti | reverse complement strand
CAAACTGGAGTGCAGTGGCCGGATCTCAGCTCACTGCAAGCTCCGCCTTTCGGGTTCACGCCATTCTCCTGCCTCAGCCTCCCGAGTAGCTGGGACTATAGGCACCCATCACCTCGCCCGGCTAGTCTTTTGTATTTTTTTAGTAGAGACGGGGTTTCACCGTGTTAGCCAGGATGGTCTCGATCTCCTGACCTTGTGATCCGCCCGTCTCGGCCTCCCAAAGTGCTGGGATTACAGGCTTGAGCCACCGCGCCCGGCCGAGGGGCTCTGATCTTAACGTCTGGGAATCTATGACGGGATTTAAGCAGGAAGAGAGACTTGATCATGGAAAATTTTTTTAAAAAGAAACAATCAGGCCATGCACAGTGGCTCAAAACTGTAATCCCAGTACTTTGGGAGGCTGAGATGGGCAGATTGCTTGAGCCCAGGAGTTCTGACACCAGCCTGAGCAACATGGTGAAACCTTGTCTCTACTAAAAGTATTAAAACTTAGCTGTGTGCAGTGGCGGGCACCTGTAATCCCAGCTACTCAGGAGGCTGAGAATCACTTGAACCCAGGAAGTGGAGGTTGCCATGAGCCGAAATTGCACCACTGCACTCCAGCCTGGGTGACAGAGTAAGACTCTGTCTCCTAAAAAAAAAGGAAAGAAAGAAAAAAACTCCCAACATTTGTTGTGATAAGCCAATGAGATTCAGAATGATTTGTTATGTGGCATTAACACAGCACTCGCTGACTGCTACAAGTCTCCGTCAACTGATGGAGAGTTCCCCAAGGCCAGGCTCCTTTTGACAGATGAGAAAATGGAGGCCAGGGACGTAGTCAACATTCTTCATCCCGTCTGGACCAGCCCCATCTACACATCTCTGAAATCTCTAGCTAGGCAGGAATCCGGACTCCTGTAGCTGCTCTGTGAATTAAGAAACTCAAGGGGTTCCAATAGGTTCTGTGGTAAATTGCCCATGAAAGTACCAGAGGAAACCTAGCTCAGAGGGGAGAAGATCTGTGATGATATATCTCCAGGAAGGAAAAAAAAAAAAAAAAAGATTTGGGAGCTCAGCAGCAGAATGTTCTATAAGAACCTTTTAAAAGCAAACACAGGAGACACGAGCAGTTTTTAAAATGACAGACAATACAAAGGAAGATAATATATTTAAAACCTATATCAGTTGTTAACAGACCATAAAAATACAGCTACATTAATCTGAGCTGTCTGTCATGGGCTCTCAGAGCAGCTGTGTGATTTTATAGTTTCGCTCCTGCCGGTTTCTTGACACTTTCACAAATACATCTCAATTTATTTGGATAAGGACAATAGAAAAATATTGCTCTTGTTTTTTCATTGATTCTCTCTTTCTTCTCCCTCTTCTTCCTCTGCCACTCTCCAAACAGCTGGGAGATCTTACCAGGCTGGCTGAGTGCCGGTGGGGAGGGGGTCTTTTTTATTTTATTTTTTTATTCCACTGGGAGAAAAGTTTCCATGGGGGTTTACCTTCCCCACTGAGTCTCAGGCTGGTGGGGAAATAGCCGATTGGCACCAGTTGCTGCTGTGTGTCTGTGGTCCAGTGTCTCACCTTCTCTGAGGTTTGTTAGCAAAGAGTCTACACACACCTGCTCCTGATTTCAGTTTCTTTTTTTTTCTTGGTTTTTTTTTTTTTTTTTTTGAGATGGAGTTTCACTCTTATTGCCCAGGCTGGAGTGCACTGGCGTGATCTCACTGCAGCCTCCGCCTCCCAGGTTCAAGCGATTCCCCTGCCTCAGCTTCCCGAGTAGCCAGGATTACAGGCACCCACCAGCACACCTGGCTAATTTTTTTTGTATTTTTAGTAGAGACGGGGTTTCACCATGTCGGCCAGGCTGATTTCAAACTCCTGACCTCAGGTGATCTGCCCGCCTCGGCCTCCCAAAGTGCTGGGATTATAGGTGTGAGCCACTGTGCCCGGCCCTGATCTGAGTTTCTTTCTTCCTGGAGAGGCCTCATCGCCAAGTCCTGCCCTCCTTAGTCATGGCAAAATCCATGCCTCTTAGAATCCTCCATGTCCCCCGTACCCCACCCTCTCCTCCTTGCCCTCCCCTCCTCTTCATCTCCCCATTACTCACTCTGCTCCAGCCACATGGACCTCCTCGCTGTTCCTCCAGCAGTCCAGGTGCGGTCCTGCCCAAGGGCCTTGGCACATGTGGTGCCCTCCATCTGAAAGTCCTCCCTCCATCCTCCCCAGGACTCCTCCCTCCCTCCCTCCCTCCCTCCCTCCTTTCCTTCCTTCCTTCCTTCCTTCCTTCCTTCCTTCCTTCCTTCCTTCCTTTTTTTCTCCCTCTGTTGCCCAGACTTGGGTGCAGTGGCGCCATCTCTGCTCACGACAACCTCTGCCTTCTGAGTTCAAGTGATTCTCCTGCCTCAACCTCCTGAGTAGCTGGGATTACAGGCATGAGTCACCGCACCTGGCCATCCTTTCTGTTTCAGCTGTCAGCTCAAAAGACCACCACTTCCTCAAAGAGCCACCACCCTGCAACCACCCTGGGCTAAACAAGCCTCCTGTATCCCTCCATTCACATCACATCATGTTCTGTGTCTGTCCCAGCATGTCACTAGTTGAAAATAGCTTAGGCCAGGCGTGGGGGCTCACGCCTATAATCTCAGCACTTTGGAAGGCTGGGGTAGGAGGATTGCTTGAGCCCAGTTCAAGACCAGCCTGGGCAACATATTGAGATTTCATCTGCACAAAAAATTTAAAAATTAGCCAGGTGTAGTGGTACATACCTGTAGTCCCAGCTACTGGGGAGGCCGAGGTGGGAGGATCCCTTGAGCCCAGGAGGTTGAGGTTGCAGTGAGCCGTGATTGTACCACTGCACTACAGCCTCAGCGACAGAGCGTGACTCTGTCTCAAAAACAGAAAAGAGGCCAGGTGCGTTGGCTTATGCCTGTGATCTCAGCACTTTGGGAGGCCAAGGCGGGCAGATCACTTGAGGTGAGGAGTTCGAGACCAGCCTGGGCAACATGGTGAAACCTCGTCTCTACTAAAAACACAGAAATTAGCCGGGTGTGGTGGCAGGCGCCTGTAATCCCAGCTGCTCAGAACACCGAGGCAGGAGACTAGCTTGAATCTGGGAGGCGGAAGTTGCAGTGAGCTGAGATCATGCCACTACACTTCAGCTCTGGGCAAAGGAGCGAGACTCTGTTCCGAACAAAGAAAAGAAATTAGCTTATTCGTTTATTGTCTGACCCTCACACCAGAATGAGCCCCATAAACTCAGAGGATTTTTTTTTTCTTGGCTTCTTGTGTTTACTGGTACACACCAGATGCTCAATACATTCTAGTGAAGGGAATGAATTCAAAGGGAAGTGAAAGTGAACAGGACTCTCCTAGCAAGAGGAATTGCTGGGATAAGGGCTTGGAGGTGGGGACTTGTGATGGGAAATTGTGAACTCCAAGCGTTTGAAGTGGGAGCCCAGCCTCCTCCCGTTCCATGGTCAGTTTCCACATCTGACCACTCAGGCATCACAGACGCCATCTCCAGCACCGTGTTGGTCACTCTGGGGGCTGCTGCCTGTCCCCATGTGGCCCCCTTCCCATGACAGCCTCCTGGCCTGAGACCACAGGTGGCTCCTTTGCTCCAGCCCTGCCTTCCTGCCTCTCCATTGGAGGCATCCCAGACGACGCTGCTGCCACAGATGAAACACACTTGGTGCTGGGGAAGGCCCGGCACAGATGTCCCCGGAATGGAACATCTGGGCCGCATGTTGCTGGCAGCTGGTGGGAACCAGGACGCCGCGAAGTGCAGCCACATTGGGAGGCTGGGTGGCCCTGAGCCACCTCCTGGTCCCGCCATCTGTCTGCGGTCAAAGATTCCCTGATGGTTTTTCTGGGTTAAGGAGGAAAGGACCTAAAACTGACTGTCATTTCTAATTTCTCCATCTCCCTCCCTCCCCACTTCCTTCCATCGTCGAGACCTGAGGCTGTCACTCTTAATTATGCCCTGGATCCAAGCACATTGTTCCAGCTCACTCCCACTGCCCTGCCCGAGCCAAGCCAGCACCATCATTTGCCTGGACTAGTGCAATAGCACCTACTGGTTAGGTCTCAGCTACTTCCCTGACCTGGCCTCCTCTTGCTCTTCCTACCTCACTAACTCTGTTCCGGCCACGCTAGTCTATCTGCTGTTGTTTGAATATGCCAGGTATGCGGAAGCCTCAGAGGCTTTGCACTGGCTGTTCCCTCTGCCTAGAATGATCTGCTCCCCAGATCTCCCTATGACTCGCTCCTCCTCATTCTCCAAATTCCTGCTCAAATATCACCTCCTCCAAGAAGCCTGCCTGATTTCCCTTGCACATTCAATCTCCATGGCCTCTCTGACCCCAACTTCTCCCTCTCTGCTCCAGCTGCACAGGCCTCCTTGCTGTTCCTCCAACACACCAGGCACAGTCCTGTCCCAGAGCCTTTACCTGGGCTGTGCCCTCTTCCCAGAACCCTCTTCTCTTTTGCCTGGGAAATTTCTGCTTATCTTCTTAACCCCAGCTCCAGTGTCCATACCCCAGCTCCTCTCCCCAGACTCCCCCAGATCCCAAGGGCCTGGGTGTGTCTGTGTCTGGCTGTGTCTCCACAGCAGCCTGGAACCCCTTGGGAGCCCCTTTGTATACAGCTGGTCACAATGGTCATCTTAAACCATTTCCTGACCTGAATTCACTTTTCCTTTTCAGATGCCTCTCAGCCTGCGTTTCCTTCCAGAATTTCCATGAACCAGGGGGCTGGCTGCAGTGTCTGTTTGGAAGACGTGGCTGGAAGTATGAGGGGTCTGCCTTGAAGATGAGTTTACATGGCAGGCTCACCTTTTAAACTTGGATGGTCAGTTTCTTTAGGGTGGCTTTGGAGTTCCTGATAAAGGTTTTAAAGGAGTTGAAAGCCCCCCAAACCATCCCCTTGGAAGTGCCCATCTCCCCCTCTGGTTACCCGGGGTCCCATCCCTCTCTGGGTATCTCCTTCGTGGTCCCAGTTCCCTGCTCCGATCCCCCAGTGTGGACGTCACTTCAGGGGGCATTGAACTACATGGTCAGAGGTAAAGACAAGCCTGGTCGCTAACACTGATCCTGGAGCCACGTGGCCTGGGTTCGCGTCCCAGGTTGCGTCTTTTGTTCATAGTGTGTGATCTTGACCTCTCTGGGTCTCAGTTTCCCTATCTTTAAAATTCGGATAATGGAAGCTCACGCCCATGATCCCAGCACTTAGGGAGGCTGAGGCAGGAGGGTTGCTTGAGTGCAGGAGTTCACGACTAGCCTGACCAATATAGTGAGATCCCCATCTCTTTGAAAAAAACATTTTTTAAAATTAGGTGGGCGTGGTGATGCATGTTTGTGGTCCCAGCTACCGGGGAGGCTGAGGTGAGAGGATCGCTGAGTCTAGGGGGAAGAGGTTGAGGCTGCAGTGAGCTATGATTGAAGGACTGCACTCCAGCCTGGACAACAGAGTGAGATCTTGTCTCTTAAATGAATAAATACATAAATAAAATGGGCATAATGGCACCTCCCTGTCCACTTTATGTTAAAGGGTTAAATGGCTTCATATGTGTTTATACCTAAAACAGGGGGTTGCAAACCACTGAATTATGAGCTGCTGCTATTCTTCCTGTTTCCATTTTTTCTTATCTCCCAGGGCTCAACCTGGCCACGCTGTCCTCTGCTCCTGAGTACAGGGTCTCGGCCCCTCAGGTCCCGCTCTGCAGCAGCCTGGAAGAAGGTTCTAGAAGAAAGGGGAGGGGCTGCCTGATGGCTGCTCTCCTTGCCACATTTGCAGAGTGAGCCGAATGTATTTACTTAGAACAGAGGTTTTTGTTGTGGACTTTGGGGAGTTTGGTGGGGGGAGGGAGCAGTTGAAGCCCCCCCACCAAGACAGCCCCTCTGACGGACTAGAGCCGCTCCAGCATCGCCAGGGACGAAGGAATTAAAAATCAAGATCCCATTCCAGACATCCCGCTTCGCGTTGGGTGGCGGGGACCTTGAAGAAACCCCTAGAAGTGACCCCGGGGGTGACCTTTGCCAGTAGCCTCGCTCAGCCAATGAGGAAGCCCACTGCGGGTGCTTGGAAACGGTTTCCATGACACCCAGGAGCCGCCAGTCCCTGGAAGGGCCTGGTCTGAGAGTGAGGGGCTGGAGTGGGGGGCGGGGGGCCAGAAGCTTGCTCGGTAACCATGGCAACGCCAGCAGCTGCAGGAGGCAGGCCCAGCTGGCACGGAGGCGCCTGCCCCTCTTCCCTCCCCACCGTCCCGGCGCAGCCGCCACCTCCGGGCTCTCCTTCTGGCACAAACAGGAAGGCTGAGGCCCAGGGACATCTGTCATCCGCTTCAGGTTGCCCTCCCGGAATGAGAACTGCACCCTACAGGGTGTTAGCACTGGGGGCCCCGGTGGAAAAAGGCCGGGTCTTAGGAAGCAGAGCAACAGGGCCGGGCGTATGGCGGCTCACACCTGCAATCCCAGCACTTTTGGAGACCAAGGCGGGAGGATCGCTTGAGGCCAGGAGTTCAAGACCAGCCTGGGTAACATAGTGAGACCCCGTCTCTACTAAAAATATATATTAAAAAAAAAAAGAAGAAGAAGAAGAAGAAAAGAAAAAAATTAGTCAGGCGTGGTATCAGACACCTGTTATCCCAGCTACTTGGGAGGCTGAGGCATGAGAATCACTTGAACCCAGGAGGCGGAGGTTGTGGTGAGCTGAGATTGTGCCACTGCACTCCAGCCTGGGACACAGAGTGAGACTCTGTCTCAAAAGAAAAAAGAAAGCCATGGGACCAGGCCTGGTGCCTCATGCCTGTAATCTGAGAGAGAGAGAGAGAGAGAGAGAGAGAGAGAGAGAGAGAGAGAGAGGAAAGAAGAAAGGAAGGAAGGGAGGGAGGGAGGAAGGAAGGAAGGAAGGAAGGAAGGAAGGAAGGAAGGAGGGAAAGGAGGGA
>NW_016812914.1:461935-467586 GCF_001698545.2 Rhinopithecus bieti | reverse complement strand
AGGTCCAGAAGGCTTGACAGGGAAAATCTGGAGGGCTTCCTGGTGGAGGTGAGCGTTTCCCAAGCTTCCTCAGCCAGCACCAGGGTGAGGGTGGCCACCACATCAGTGCCCCACCTGTTCTAAGATTTATTTAACATTTTCCTCCCAAATGAATCATGTCCTCGCTAGTGAGTGTATTTAAAAACAGCAGCTCTGCTTTCCTGAAAATGGAGAGCCGGTTGCACCTGCCACAAATAGAAGGTGGGTGGTAAAACTCACACGATAGAAACAAAACGCGGTTATTTCATTCTAGCGAGGTGTCGCTGCCCGCCCAAGGCTGGGAGCCTGCAGCCTGTGATGACTTTACCTAAAAAGAGGATCCATGAGGGCTAGGAAAGGGTTAAACCCCCCTGATTACCCAGCAGAGACCCTGTCCTTTAAATCATCAGAAGGAAGGAAAGAGGATTGGAAAGGGGCTGGCTGTCTCACCCTGCCAGCTAATGCTATTTAGAAACTTGTTTGGGGATGATCTGAAATCACTCTGGGCCCCACCAGTGAGCGGAATCCTGACCTACAGAATGAAGATTTGGTTAGGAGGAGAGGAAAGGGGTTCCAGGAGCAGGGTACAGTATAAGCAAAGGCTAAGAGGAAGGACTGAAGAGGAGACGTGCCGCTGGGAGAGATTTTCTCTGATGTTTTCCAACAAGGGAGGGGTTCGGGGGGAAAGCCGATGAACAATGAGATCTGAGCGAGCAGGGACCTGAGGCACCATCTGGGGCTGTCTGGGAGGAGGAAGTGTTCTCTGGGAGGTAGAGGAAGAAGGGGAGGGAAAGACCAGCAAGAGAAGGAGCCAGTATGGGGGACATTGGTGAGCAGGTGACTGTCATGGGCACCCGGGACTTGATCCTGCTGAGTACCACTGTACAAGGCATGATTCAGAGGGGTCCCAGCAGAGGGGCGAGGGAGCTGGGGTATTTATCCTCCAACACTAGCCAATCCTTGTCTGAGGGCTGCTCCTAGGGGCCAGTTCCTGGCACACGTGGGTCCAGTGTGGTCCTGAGGCCAGAGAATGCCAGTGGGTGGAGGGATGCATCTGGGGACACGGGCAGGGTACCTGTGGCATCTGCCTCATCCCCTTTTACAGACACATCCCCAAGGTCACTCGGCAATGCGAGAATTTGAACCCAGGCCTGTGACATCAGGTTCCCTGCTGTTTCCACATCACCACAGTGGCTGAATCTACTCCCTTGAGAAGTGTCTGAAAACAAAGGGTTCCAGGCTCAGATAAGTTTAAGAAGGTACCTCCTTCCTCCCCCACCTTGGAGACTCAGATTTGTATAGTAAAGCATCTGACAAGTCCTGCAGACAAAAGACACCTGTTGAACAGTTTCCCAGGTGAGCAGAAACATAGGCTCTTTTTTTTCCCCCTTCTTTTTTGAGACAGGGTCTGGCTTTGTCATCCAGGCTGGAGTGCAGTGGTGTGATCATGGCTCACTGCAGCCTCCACCTTCTGGGCTCAAGTGATCCTCCCATCTCAGCCTCCCAAGTAGCTGGGACTACAGGCACACACCACCACGACCAGCTAATTTTGTATTTTTTAGTAGACATGGGGTTTCACTCTGTTGGCCAGGCTGGTCTCAAACTCCTGACCTCAAGTGATCTGCCTGCCTCGGCCTCCCTCCCAAAGTGCTGGGATTACGGGCGTGAGCCACCGTGCCCAGCCTGGGCCCAGTGTCTTTTTACCCTCTTCACAGCTAGAACATAGTGCCTGGCATGTGACAGATGTCCTGTGAGCTCAATTCCCTCAATGAATAAATGAATGAAAGAGCGAGTGCAGATCCTCATACCCACCTACTGGATGAGGAAGCTGAGGCACGGAGAGGTTAAGTGGCCTGGATGGAGAGCTGAGCTTTAGCCACCGGACACCCTGGAACGAAGGTTTTTAATCCTGATACTGAGCTCCCCAAGAGAGCCCCAGCGTAGGGAGTGAGAAGGGGAAGGGCAGTGAAGGAGTTAACTGCTCCCCCTCCGGATTCTTCAGGCCTCGGTCACTTTGTGCCCAAATTCACGAATTCACGTAGAGTTTCCCTCTCCCCTGGCTCACCCCGCCTCCAGGGGGAAGCATATTCGTTTCCATGGCAACCATGTTGTCGGCTGTCCGACTAGGGCTGAGTGACAGCTACCGGGGCCAGATGAAGTCACTCGCCACCCACACTGGAGACAGAGGAGCCGGCCCAGAAGTGCCAACACCAGAGACAGGCTTGAGGGGTTTACCTCGTCTGCCAGCAAGGCGGGGAGCTGGTCGGGGCGGGGGAAAATCTCCCTGCTGGCCGACATCCCACCATGATAACTCCGTGCCTTGGTGTCTTAAAGACTCTGCTGGCTCTGGGTTTCCGAGAGAGCTTAGATCTTAGCCGTGTCTGCCTGAGTACCCTAAAGGAGAGACTGCATTTGATCTATTTTATAACACCCACTCCCAGCACTGAACCTGGTACACAGTAGGTGCCGAATAAATGCTTAGGATGCAAGGGAGGGAGGACTGGAGGGAGGGAGGAAGAGATGATTGGCCAAAACACTTTAATTCTTACCTAACACTCAAGTTATCTTCCAACTTTCCACTTATCAGGCAGGCTTCTCTTATCAGTTAACCTTTTAGCTATCAGCCCACACTTTAGTTGTCAGCTAACACCTAAGTTATCAGCTAACACTTTACTTATCCGCTAACACCTCACCTATCATCTTTGTCAGAAAATTTCAGGACAAGCTGAAAAATGGAGACCTGAGCCTCAGAAAGCAAGATTCTTGCTTTCAAATCCCTCCTGTTCTTCCCACCTCTACCCCACTGACCCCCATGAGGCAGAAGGAACTGATTATGGCCAACATGGAAGGATTGGAGGCAGGGAAGGGCAGGTTCTCGGATCAGAGAGAATTCCACAGTGAAAAATGCATGGTCAGTTCTTAAGGAAGGATTTTCCAACACCTGTGGAACTGTCCAAAGCCTGAATGGATTGCCCTAAGTGGTAATGAGGTCCCCATCACAGGAGGTAACCAAGACAATCTGTAAAACCATGCCAGGAAAGTGATGAAGGAATTGCAGTAGGGGGATCCCAAGACTCCTTTCTTTCTGATTCTATGATTGGGTGGCAGTTCTAAGACTCTGGGACTCAGCAGCAATTCACAAGCTTCCACGATGCCACAGGTCTATGCCATCATTCTAAGATCTCTCAATTAGTCCTAGGATTGACCAGTTTTGAAAACATTTATTGCCCACATGCTGTGAGCCAGGCCCTCTTCTAGGAGCTGGGGACCAAAACATAAAATGGGCCAGGCGCAGTGGCTCATACCTGTAATTCCAGCACTTTGGGAAGCCAAGGTGGGTGGATCACTTGAGGTCAGGAGTTTGAGACCAGCCTGACCAACATGGTGAAACCCCGTCCCTACAAAAAAAAAAAAAAATTGCCAGGCGTAGTGGCACCCACCTGTTGTCCCAGCTACTTGGGAGGCTGAGGCAGGAGACTCACTTGAACCTGGGAGGTGGAGGCTGCAGTGAGTCAAGATGGCACCACTGCACTCCAGCCTGGGTGACACACGAAGACTCTGTCTCAAAATAAAAGAAACAGTTACAGCAGTGGGTTATAATCCATCTAGTGCCATGGGCAGAAAGCAAGCAGAGGAGGAGGGGCTCTGGGAGTGACTGCAGGAGAAGGACTCTCCAGGTGATCCAGACACTCAAGCTGAGACCTGAAGAAGATGATGGAGCTATGTAACCAAAGGGTGCTCCTGGCTGAGGGGAAATAGCCAGGGCAAAAGCCCCCCAGGCCGAAACGTGCTGGGCATGCTTGCAAAACAGCAAACAGGCCAGGCCTGGTGGTTCAAGCCTGTAATCCCAGCACTTTGGGAGGCCAAGGCAGGAGGATCGATTGAGGCCAGGAGTTTGAGACCATCATGGGCAACATAGTGAGACTCTGTCTCAACAACAACAAAAATTTAGGCTGGGTGTGATAGTTCACGCCTATAATCCAAGCACTTTGAGAGGCTGAGATGTGTGGATCCCCTGAGATCAGGAGTTCGAGACCAGCCTGGCCAATATGGTGAAACCCCGTCTCTACTAAAAATACAAAAAAATGTAACCGGGCATGGTGACGGGCACCTGTAATCTCAGCTACTTGGGAGGTGGAGGCATAAGAATCGTTTGAACCCAGGAGGCGGGGATTGCAGTGAGCCGAGATCACACCACAGCACTCCAGCCTGGGGAACAGAGTAAGACTCTGTCTCGAAAAAAATAAAAATAAAAATAATTAGCTAGACCTGATGGTGCACTAGTCCCAGTTACTTGGGAGGCTGAGGTGGGAGGATCACTTGAGCCCAGGAGGTCGAGGCTGCAGTGAGCTATGATCACACCACTGTACTCCAGCCTGGGTGACAGAGCAAGACCGTGTCTCAAAAAACAAGACAAAAACAAAAACAGCAAGGAGATAGTAGAGAGGGGGTTGGAGGGTGCGACTGAGGAGGGGCCATCTAGTTGAAAAGGAGCCAGATGTACGAGAAGCCAGGAGTTTCCAAGCAGACAGAACAGCACGTACCAAGGACCATTGGTGGGAATGAGCTTGGAGACCGGACACACAGAATCAGAGATAGCCTGAAATAAAGAGACAGAGACAGGCGCTCAGAGAAACTTTAACAGAGACAGAGAGACAAAGAGACAAGGGTCTCTCATTGACCGGCAATGTGGGTTACGTCATGTCTCTCCCAAAAAAAAACTGTATGTTGAAGTCCTCACCCCTCAGAACCTCCGAATATACTGGAGTTGCTACGGATGTAATTCAGGAAGATGATATCATAGTAGAGTAGGGTGGGCTCTAATCTAATGTGACTGATGTCCTTATAAAAGGGGGCAATGGGGTCCACACCTGTAATCCCAGCACTTTGGGAGGCTGAGGCGGGGGATCACTTGAGGTCAGGAGTTCAATACCAGCCTGGCCAACATGGCAAAACCCTGTCTCTACTAAAAATACAAAAATTAGCTGGCTGTTGTGGTGCATGCCTGTAGCTCCAGCTACTCAGGAGACTGAGGCAGGAGAATCGCTTGAACCTGGGAGGCAGAGGTTGCAGTGAGCCGAGATCGCGCCATTGCACTCCAGCCTGGGTGACAAGGGTTTGTTTGTCTCAAAACAAACAAACAAAGGGGCAGGGGGACAACGTGGGCACAGATATGCGTACAGGGAGAATGCTGTGGAAACATGAAGTTGCCGTCTACAAACCAAGGAGAAAGGCCTGGGACAGATTCCTCCCTTGCATCCCTCAAGAAGCAGCCGGCCAGGCGTGGTGCCTCCTGCCTGTGATCCCAGTGCTTTTCAGAGACTGAGAAGGGAGGACCGCTTGAGGCCATGAGCTCAAGAGCAGCCTGGGCAACAGAATGAGACTCGTCTCTATTAAAAGTAATAATAATATTTTTTAAAAAGCCAGGTTTGGTGGTGAAGGCTTGTGGTCCCAGCTACTCAAGAGGGTGAGGTGGGAGGATCACTTGAGCCCACCACAAGGTCGAGGCTGCAGTGAGCTGTGATTGCATCATTGCACTCCAGCCTGGGTGACAGAGCAAGACCTTGTTTCAGAAAACTGAATGAAAGAAAGAAAGGGAAAGAAGGAAGGAAGGAAGGAAGGGAGGGAGGGAG
>NW_016812914.1:450171-460031 GCF_001698545.2 Rhinopithecus bieti | reverse complement strand
GAGGGAAGAGGGGGGAAGGAGGGAGGGAGAGAGGGAAGAGGGAAGGAAGGAAAGAAGGAAGGAAGGAAGTGAGGAAGGAAGGAAGGGAGGAAGAGTGGGGAGGGAGGGAGGGAAGCAGGGAAGAAGGAAGAGGGGGAGGGAGGGAGAGAGGGAGGAGGGAAGGAAGGAAGGAAGAGAGGGAGGAAGAGGGGAGGGAGGGGAGAAAGAAGGAAGGAAGGAAGGGAGAAAGAGTGGGGAGGGAGGGAGGCAGGGAAGGAGGAAGAGGGGGGAGAGAGGGAGGGAGGAAGGAAGAGGGAGGAAGGAGGGAGGGAGAGAGGGAGGAGGGAAGGAAGGAAGGGAGGGAGGGAGGAAGGAAGGAAAAAAAAAGAACCAGCCCTGCTGACAACTTGGTTTCAGACTTCTAGCCTCCAGGACTGTGACACATTTCTGTGACCAGTTCATGGTCACAGGAAACTCACACAGCAGGTAAGCCAATGAATTAACAAACGACTGCACTGTGGGAGTCAGAACAGTCTTGCAAAGCTCCATGTCAACTCAGGCCAACCTCACCTCTAAATGGGGGAACAGAATGCAGGGAATCCCCCAGTTCAGAGGCCCAAACCTTGCACTTGTGTCTGCAGAAGGAGATTGCTCACTAAGCCAAGAACTTTTCTGTGACCCATTGCACAGCATCCTTCCCATGGTCCTGCAAAGTAGGAACTCACTATCCCTTTTACAGATGAAGAGACTGAGGCTCAGAGTGGGCACTGTAGGGGCAGCTTATGAAGATGTCCTCATTTGATCCCACTTCTGGTACTCCTGCCCTTGTGGAATCTCTTCCCTTTCTTCTAAAGGACAAAATACAGCTGGGCGTGGTGGCTTACACCTGTAATTATGGCTACTTGGGAGGCTGCTTGGGAGGCTGAGGTGGGAGGATCGCATGAGCCCATGAATTTGAGGCTGCAGTGAGCTATGATCCCATCACTGCACTCCAGCCTGGGTGTCAGCAAAACCACATTTTTTTTTTTTTTGAGACAGGGTCCCACTTTGTCACCCATGCTAGAGTGCAGTGGCATGATCACAGTTCACTGCAGCCTCAACTCCCAGGCTCAGATGATCCTCCCACCTCAGCCTCCTGAGTAGCTAGGACTATAGGCATGTGTCACCATGCTCAGCTAATTTGTTTTTAAAAAATTTTTTTTGTAGAGATAGAAGCGAGTGTCTCACCCTATTTCCCAGGCTGGTCTCAAACTCCTGGCCTCAAGTGATCCTCCTGCCTTGGCCTCCCAAGGTGCTGGGATTACAGGCATGAGCCACTGTGCCCAGCCTCTTGCTAGCTTTGATGAAGCAGGCTGATGTGGTCAGGAGCCCACACGGCAAGAACCTGGGCAGCCTCCATCCAGCAAGGAACCGAGTATTGTTGACAACCATGTGAATGTGGAAGCCGATCCTACCCCAGTTGAGCCTTCAGATGAGACTCTATTGTTGGCCACCCCCTCGTGACAGCCTGAAGCACAGGACCTAATCAAGCTATGCCCGGATTCCTGATCTGCAGAAACTGAGATCATAAGTGATTGTTGTTTTAAGCCACTAAGTTTGGGGGTAGTTTGTTACACAGCAAAAGCTAACCAACACAAACAATCAGTTACCTGAGGTCACACAATAGAAATTAGCAGAGTCAGGCTGGGTGCAGTGGCTCAGGCCTATAATCCCAGCACTTTGGGAGGCTGAGGCAGGCAGATCACCTGAGATCAGGAATTTGAGACCAGCCTGGCCAACATGGGAAAACCCTGTCTCTACTAAAAATACAAAAAATTAGCCAGGTATGGTGGCACATGCCTGTAATTCCAGCTACTCTGGAGGCTGAGGCAGGAGAATCACTTGAACCCAGGAGGTGGAGGTTGTAGTGAGCCAAGATCACATCACTGCACTCCAACCTGGATGACAGAGTAACACTCTGTCTTGAAAGAAAGAAAGAAGGAAGGAGGAAAGGGAAGGGAAGCGAAGGGAAGGGAAGGGAAGAAGGAAGGAAAGAAAGAAAGAGAAAGAAAGAAAAGAAAGAAAGAAAGAAAGAAAGAAAGAAAGAAAGAAAGAAAGAAAGAAAGAAAGAAAGAAAGAAAGCAATAAAGAAAGAGAAAGAAAGGACAGAAAGAAAGAAAAAGAAAGAAAGAAAGAAAAAGAAAGGAAGCCAGGAAGGAGGGAGGGAGGGAGGGAGAGAAAGAGAGAGAGAGAGAAGAGAGAGAGAGAGCAACCAAGAGAGAGCACAACCATTCTCCCTTACAGGGAGGATTGCTGGCTGCTGCAAAGGGTGGGTGAGAAGGCCAAACCCTGGGGTTTCCTCTCCTCGCCTGGGATGTGTCGCTGTCCATGGTGCTGAACGGTGCTGGTAGGAGAGCGGCTTACAGGAGGGTGGAGCATCTCCTGTCCCCTGCTAGCAGCTCCTTGATAAGGAGCCTGCACTGCCCACATGCAGGGCTGTGAAATTCGGGGCTTTCAGGAACTTGCATGGTTCTTTCATAGAACCACCTCCCTGGCCCCAAGCTTGGTAGCTTCTAGCGTGAGCCTCTCCTTCTGGGGAGGCTGGCCTCCCAAATCCCACCTGGCCCCAAACCCTACCTCCCCACGTGAGAATTCAGGGGATCCTGGATTGTTGGGGTAACAGATCCAATCAGTTATCTGTCTCTCTGTCTCCTCGTCTCTGTCTCTGCATCTGTCTTTGTCTCTGCCTCTCTATTCTCTTTCCGATTTTCTGTTTTTCTCTGTGGCTCTCTGTCTCTGCCCATCTCCGTGTCTTCCTATCTCTGTGTATATCTGTCTCTCTGTCTCTATCTCTGTCTTGTCTCTGTCTTTGTTTCTGTCTTTGTCTCTCTGTCTCTGTGTCTGTTGGTTTCTGCCTGTCTCTCTATTCTTTCTATTTGTCTCTGTGTCTCTGTCCACCCCGTCTCTCTGTTTCTATCTGTCTTTGTCTCTCTGTCCCCGTGTCTCTTTGGCTCTGCCTGTCTATTCTTTCTATTTGTCTCTGTGTCTCTGCCCACTTCTGTCTCTCTGTCTCGTTGTCTCTACCCATCTCTCTATTCTCTTTCTCTCCATTTGTCTCTGTCTGTGTCTCTCTCCACCTCTGTTCCTCTCTGTCTCTGTCTCTGCCTGCCTGTCTTTCTGTGTCTCTTTCTGTCTCTCTGTGTGTGTCTCTGTCTCTTCCTCTCTTTCTGGCTTTCTTTGTGTCTCTACGTTTCTTTCCAGCGCTCTCTGTCTCCCTCTTCACCACTCTAAAAGCCACAAACCCTTCTGGCTGCCCTGCAATGGGCCCAACTCTCTCTAGCCACCTGAGGAGAGGGAAAATGAAGCGAAGACCCCAGTCACTCACCCAGCCTGCATTCACCACTTATAAGCGACAGCGTTTTGGGGCATAAACGGTTCTTGAGGCTCACTCCTGCCCCAGTCCACCTCTGCCTCCTGTCATCCCTTGTCCCCATCTACACAGTGACATGACTGGTAGGTGATCTCTCACTGCCTCTCTGATTCCCAAGAGCTGCTCCCTGCTCCACACCTAAGAACAAACGTCATTAGCCCCCAAACACCTGGAAGCAGGAACATGAGGGGTGTGAATAATTTATTTTGTGAGTCATTTTAATATTTTATAATAATTGCGAGGAGCCACTTAGTATTGTGTAGCTGTTTGAGTGTCATTAAGACAGAGCCAGGACTGGGCGCGGTGGCTCACGCCTGTAATCCCAACATTTTGGGAGGCCGAGGTGGGCGGATCACTTGAGGTCAGATCGAGACCAGCCTGGCTAACATGGTGAAAATCCAGCCTGGCTAACATGGTGAAAATCTGTCTCTACTAAAAACACAAAAAATTAGCTGGGCATGGTGGCATGCACCTGTAGTCCCAGCTATTCAGGAGGCTGAGACAGGAGACTCGCTTGAACCCAGGAGGCAGAGGTTGCAGTGACCTGAGATCATGCCACTGCACCCCCGCCTGGGTGACAGAGCCAGACTCTGTCTCAAAAAAAAAAAAAAAAAAAAAAGACAGAGCCAGAGCTGGGCCCTGCTGCCAGGGTACCTTGGAATCTATCGAGGTGAGCCGTCCCTAAGGGGGCACGTGGCTGGGGGCCAGGCTGAAGGAAGAAGGCAGCCTCAAAGCATATTGAGGGTGGCCAGGTGCCACTTAGCAATCGGTGAGCTGTGAATGGGCCAAGACTGCAGCTCTGTCTTAGCCCTGTTTCATTCACTCATTCATTCGTTCATGCACTCATTCAAACTCTCTCCCAGGGTCCTTTATTGCACTTAAATCAAGCTCAAACCCTCCACCGTGGCCTAAAAGAACCCCCAGGCTAGGTGTATTGACTCATGCCTGTAATCCCAACACTTTGGAAGGCTGAGATGGGAGGATCGCTTGAGCCCAGGAATTTGAGACCAGCTTGAGAAACATAGCAATACCCCCGTCTCTACAAAAACTACAAAATTAGCTAAGCGTGGTGGTGCACACCTGTAGTTTCAGCTACTTGGGAGGCTGAGGTGAAAGGATCACTTGAGCCTGGGAGATCAAGGCTGCAGTGAGCCATGATTGCACCACTGTACTCCAGCCTGGGTGACAGAGCAAGACCCCGTCTCTGTAAATAAATACATAAATAGGCCAGGTGCGGTGGCTCAAGCCTGTAATCCCAGCACTTTGGGAGGCCGAGACGGGAGGATCATGAGGTCAGGAGATTGAGACCATCCTGGCTAACACGGTGAAACCCCGTCTCTACTAAAAAAATACAAAAAAACTAGCCGGGCAAGGTGGCAAGCACCTGTAGTCCCAGCTACTCGGGAGGCTGAGGCAGGAGAATGACGTAAACCCGGGAGGCGGAGCTTGAAGTGAGCCGAGATCACGCCACTGCACTCCAGCCTGGGCAACAGAGTGAGACTCCGTCTCAAAAAAAAAAAAAAAAAAAAAAAGCCATAAATAAATAAAATTATAAAAGTAATAAAACGGCCGAGCATGTTGGTTGATGCCTGTAATCAATCCCAGCACTCTGGGAGACCAAGGCAGGTGGATCACTTGAGCCCAGGAGTTCAAGACCAGCTAAGCAACATGGTGAACTGCACCTCTATCAAAAATACAAAAGATTAGCCAGGCAGCATGGTGGCACGTGCCTGTGGTTCCAGCTACTCGGGAGGCTGAGGTGGGAGGATCACTTGAGACTGGGAGATGGAGGCTGCAGTGAGCTATGATCGCATCACTGCACTCCAGCCTGAGAGGCAGAGCAAGACCCCATCTCTAAAAACATATAAAATTACACAAAATAAAAGACCCCCTTTCCCTTCAAAATCCAGCCCCTTCCAGCCTTCACCTCCTCTCCAACGCCCCATTCTGCTCCAGCCACAATGGCCTCCCTGCCACTCCTCCAGTGCACAAGCACCTTCCCATCCCTGAGCCTTTGCATTTTCAGCCCCCTCCTCCTAGCATGCCCTGCCCTGGACTCCTCCCGTAATGAGCTCCTTCTTATCCTTCAAGCCTCAGCTCACACGTCGCCTCCCGGATCTCACAGTGGTAGGATTTAGAGAGGGGGCGTGGGGTAGGAGGGTGTGCTTGGCAGGGAGCTCTGTGTGGGCAAGGACTTGGTGCCAAGACAGTTGAGACTGAATCAGCTGAATATGAGGATGGGCAGGTGGATAGGTGGGTGGGGCTGGGAAAACCGGATTGAGGGAGAAGATGCCTGGAAGAAGAAGGAAAAAAAAAAAGGCTAAGGGCTGGGTTCCAGAGGGCCTCAGAGATGAGGATGAATAATCTGGGCTCCATCCCGGAAGAAAGGACTTGAGAACCATTCCTTATTTCTTCATGGAGCTGGGTCACGCTCCACTTTCACTGTTCATTCCTCTGCATGGTGGACTCCACATTGTCTCAAGTCCCTCCATGCTCATGAGCCCAATTCTAGCCAGTCACCTGGGTCATTTCTTCCCACTAGAGAACCTCATTATGGCCCACACTGGTGTGGCAGAAAACGTCTGGCATTCATTTAAAAAAATCCATGCCCCACTTCCCACAATGTAGAGTTGCCCTGGGAAGTGGCTGCCCACTCTTGGACTACATTTCCCAGATGCCCTTGCAGTAGATATGATCATGTGACATGTTCTGACCAATGGGATGTGGGTGGAAAGGATCAGTAGTATTCCCAAGTCAAATATGTCTTAGTTCCCCGCAAATTACCAAAAATGTAGTGACTTAAAACAACACAAAATTACTATCCTAGAGTTCTGGAGATCAGAATTCTAAAATGTGGAAGGTTGTGTTTGCTCTGAAGACTCTAGGGAAGAAGCTGTTTCCTGGTCTTTTCCAGGTTCTAGGGGCTGACCACATTTCTAGGTTCACAGTCTCACATCCCTCTGACCTCTGCTTCTGGCTTTGCTTTTTGATGCTCCTGCTTTCCTCTTATAAGGACCCCTGTGATGACATTGAGCTCACCTGGAATCTCCAAGATAATCTCCCCATCTCTGGGTCTATAATTTAATGACACCTGCAAATCTTTTTTGCCATATAAGGTAATAAATTCACAGTTGTGAGAGTTCTTTATGTATCCTAGATACCTGTTCCTTATCAGATATATGATTTGCAAATATTTTCTTCCATCCTCTGGGTTGTCTATTCACTGTCTTGATGGTGTCCTTTGAAACACAGCATTTTTAAATTTTGATGAAGTCCTATTTATCTAATATTTCTTTGGTTGTTTGCACTCGTAGTGTCATGTCTAAGAAACTATTGCCACTCCCAAGATCATGAAACCTCTTTGATTTTTCCCAAGAGTTTTATTGTTTTAATGCTTACATTTAAGTCTATGATGTATTTTGAGTTAAGTTTTGTGCTTGGTGTGAGGTAGGGATTCAACTTTACCCTTTTGCATGTGGATATCCAGTTGTCCTGAAATCATTTGTTGAAAAGATTATTTGTTTCTCCATTGAATTGTTTTGGCCCTTGTTGAAAAGCAATTAACCATAAATGTGAGAGTTTATTTCTAGATTTTCAATTTTCTACCATCTATCTAAAAGTCTATAATTGCACCAGTACCCCATTGTTCAGCAAAGTTGAAGGATACAAGACCACTACACATAATTTGTTGCATTTGCTTGCTCAGATGATCTCCAAAGGTAATGTTTTTAATTTTTAAAAATCAAGGCTAGGTGTGGTGGCTCACGCCTATAATCCCAGCACTTTGGGAGGCCGAGGTAGGCAGATCACAAGGTCCAGAAATCGAGACCATCCTGGCCAACATGGCAAAACCCCGTTTCTACTAAAAATACAAAAATTTGCCTCACGGCTTCAAGCGATTCTCCTGCCTCAGCCTCCCAAATAGCTGGGACTACAGATGAGCACCATCATGCCCGGCTAATTTTTGTATTTTTAGTAGAGACGGGGTTTCGCCATGTTGGCCAGGCTGGTCTCAACCTCCTAACCTCAGGTGATCCACCCGTCTTGGCCTCTCAAAGCGCTGGGAGGAGCCACCGTGCCTGGCCTTTTTTATGTTTTTATTTGAAATTCGTATATCCTCTTTGACAGTGTTGTTCAAGTCATCTGCCTGTTTTTTGGTGGGTTTTTTTTTGTTTTGTTTTTTTCCTTTTTGTTTTGAGACAGATTCTCACTCTGTCACCCAGGCTGGAGTACAGTGGCATGAGAACAGCTCACTATAATCTTAACCTCTTGGGCTCAAGCAATTCTCCCACCTCAGCTTCCTCAGTAGCTAGAATGGCAGGCATGCCCCACTATGCCCAGCTAATATATATATATGTATGTATATATAAAATATACATACATATTTTAGAGATCAGGTTTCACTATTTTACCCTGGCTTGTCTTGAACTCCTGACCTCAAGCGATTCTCCCATCTCGGCCTCCCAAGTAGCTGGGACTTGAGGTGTTCACCACTAGACCCAGCTAATTTATTAATTTTTTGTAGAGATAGAGTTGATGGTCTTGAACTCGTGGCCTCAAGCAGTCCTCCCATCTTGGCCTCACGAAGTGTTGAGATCACAGCTGTGAGCAACTGCACCAGATCACTTTTTTATTTTTTATTTATAGAAAAACATACAATAGGCTGGGTGTGGTGGCTCAAGCCTGTAATCCCAGCACTTTGGGAGGCCGAGACGGGCGGATCACATGGTCAGGAGATCGAGACCATCCTGGCTAACGCAGTGAAACCCTGTCTCCACTAAAAAAATACAAAAAACTAGCCGGGCGAGGTGGTGGGCGCCTGTAGTCCCAGCTTCTCGGGAGGCTGAGGCAGGAGAATGGTGTGAACCTGGGAGGCAGAGCTTGCAGTGAGCTGAGATCTGGCCACTGCACTCCAGCCTGGGCCACAGAGCGAGACTCTCAAAAAAAAAAAAAAAAAGAAAGAAAACATACAATACTCAGTTTTAAAATAACACAGAAAACATGGCAGTAAATCTTTTTTTTTTCCTTTTTTCTTTTTTTTTTTGAGACAGAGTTTCTTGTTGCCCAGACTGGAGTGTAATGGCATGATTTTGGCTCACTGCAACCTCTGCCTCCCAGATTCAAGTGATTCTCCTGCCTCAGCCTCCTGAGTAGCTGGGATTACAGGTGCTTGTCACCACGCCCAGTTAATTTTGTTTTTTTTTTTTTTTTTTTGAGACGGAGTCTCACTCTGTCGCCCGGGCTGGGATTACAGGCGTGAGCCACCGCGCATGGCCAATTTTTTGTATTTTTAATAGAGGCAGGGTTTCACTGGGTTGGCCAGGCTGGTCTTGAACTCCAGACCTCAAGTGATCCGCCCGCTTCTGCCTCCCAAGGTGCTGGGATTACAGGTGTGAGCCACTACGCCTGACCTCATGCAAAATCTTGAGGATGAATGTTGATAGCAGTATTATTAATAACAATTCAAAAAGTGAAAACAACCTGATTCTCCATCAACTGATGAACAGAAAAGTCAAACGTGGAAAAGTCAAATGTGGTCCGTCCACACAGTGGAATATATTTGGCCATGAAAAGGAATGAAACCCTGGTACAGGCTACGACGTGGGTGAACCTTAAACACATCATGCTCCATAAAAGAAACCAGACACAGGCTGGCGCAGTGGCTCAAGCCTGGAATCCCAGCACTTTGAGAGGCCGAGGTGGGTGCATCACGAGGTCAGGAGTTCGAGACCAGCCTGGCCAAGATAGTGAAACCCCCATCTCTACTAAAAATACAACAATTAGCCGGGCATGGTGGCAGGCGCCTGTAGTCCCAGCTACTAGGGAGGCTGAGGCAGGAGAATTGCTTGAACCTGGGAGGCGGAGGCTGCAGTGAGCCGAGATCGTGCCACTGCACTCCAGCCTGGGCCACAGAGCAAGACTCCATCTCAAAAAAAAAAAAAAAAAAGGAAAGAAAAGAAAGAAACCAACCAGACAAAAAGGCCACATATTGTATGATCTTGCTCATATGCAATTTCCAGAACGGGCAAATCCAGAGACAGAAAGTGTAGGCTGGAGAAGAGATGGGGAGTGATTACTAATTGGTTTCTTTTTTGTTTGTTTTGTTTTGTTTGTTTGTTTTGAGGCAGAGTCTTGCCGTGTCGCCCAGGCTAGAGTGCTGTGGCACAATCTCCGCTCACTGTCACCTCCGCTTCCCAGGTTCAAGCAATTCTCCTGCCTCAGCCTCCAAAGTAGCTGGGATTAAAGAACCGCCACCACGCCTGGCTAATTTTGTATTTTTAGTAGACACAGGATTTTGCCATGTTGGCCAGGCTGGTCTCAAACCCATGACCTCAGGTGATCCACCTGCCTTGTCCTCCCAAAGTGCTGTGATTACGGGCGTGAGCCACCTCACCCGTTCTAATTGGCTTCTTTCTTTCCTTCCTTCCTTCTTTTTTTTTTTTTTTTTTTTTTTTTTTTTTTTTTTTTTTTT
>NW_016812914.1:446424-450002 GCF_001698545.2 Rhinopithecus bieti | reverse complement strand
CAATTTTTTTCTTTTTCTTTTCTTTTCTTTTTTTTTTTGAGACGGAGTCTCGCTCTGTGTCCCGGGCTGGAGTGCAGTGGCCGGATCTCAGCTCACTGCAAGCTCCGCCTCCCGGGTTTACGCCATTTTCCTGCCTCAGCCTCCCAAATAGCTGGGACTACAGGCACCTGCCACCTCGCCCAGCTAGTTTTTTGTATTTTTTAGTAGAGACGGGGTTTCACTGGGTTAGCCAGGATGGTCTCGATCTCCTGACCTCATGATCCGCCCGTCTTGGCCTCCCAAAGTGCTGGGATTACAGGCTTGAGCCACCGCGCCCGGCTTCTTTCTTTTCTTTTCTTTTCTTTTTTTCTTTCTTTCTTCCCTCTTTCCTCCTCTCCTCCCCTCCCCTCCCCTCCCCTCTCCTTTCCTTTCCTTTCCTTTCCTTTCTTTTGACAGAGTCTTGCTCTGTCGCCAGGCTGGAGTGCAGTGGCACCACGATCTCGGCTCACTGCAGCCTCCGCCTCCCAGGTTCAAGCAATTCTCCTGCCTCAGCCTCCCAAACAGCTGGGACTACAGGCACGAGTCACCACACCCAGCTAATTTTTATATTTTTACTAGAGACAGGGTTTCACCATGTTGGCCAGGATGGTCTCGATCTCTTGACCTCATGATCTGCCCACCTCAGCCTCCCAAAGTGCTAGGATTACAGGCATGAGCCACTGCGCCTGGCCCTAATTGGTTTCTTTTAGGGTGACTAAAATATTCTAGGTCAGGCGTGATGGCTCATGCCTGTAATTCCAGCACTTTGGGAGGCCAAGGTGGGAAGATCACTTGGGGTCAAGAGTTCGAGACTAGCCTAGCCAACATGGTGAAACCCTGTTTCTACTAAAAATACAAAAATTAGCCAGGCATGGTGGCAAGTGCCTGTAGTTCCAGCTACTCAGGAGGCTGAGGCGAGAGAATCACTTGAACCGGAGAGGCGGAGGTTGCAGTGAGCCAAGATCATGCCACTGCCTGGGTGACAGAGTGAGGCTCTGTCTCAATAAAATAGAAAATAGAACATTCTAAGATTATATTGTGAAGATGGTTACATATCATCTCAACGCTGTGAATATACTAAAAACCACTGAATTATATACTTCAAATGGGTGAACTGTATGATATGGGAATTATTTCAATAAAGATGTTTTTAAAAAGTAAAAAATGAGTGCAGAGGGATCTCTTGTGCCTTTAACCAGCTTCCCCCAATGGTGACATCTTACAATATCATAAACAGGAAAGGAACATTAACATAATCCATCAACCTTATTCAGACTTTGCTGGTTTATGTGCACTTGTGTGTGTGTGTGTGTGTGTGTGTGTGTGTGTGTCCATGCAACATTTAGATGTGTAGATTCACAATCAGGAAGGACATGGAACGCATTCCATTACGAGGATTTTCTGTGCTCCCCTTTTTTTAAATCACAGTCATCTCTCTCTTCCTCCTCCCTGAAAACCACTTACCTGTTCTTCATCTTATAATTCTGTCATTTCAGGAAGCCTGTATTAGTGGAACCGCATGCTCTGTAACCTTTTTTTTTAGGTTTTTGTTGTTGTTGTTGTTGTTATTTATTTCTTTTAAATTGTGTGGGTACATCATGGTGTATGTATTTACGGGGCACCTGAGCTATTTTGGTGCAGGCATGCAATGTGTAATAATCACATCATGAAAAACTGGGTAACCATCCGCTGAAGCATTTGTCTTTCATGTTAGAAGCAATCCAATTATACCTTTATAGTTATTTTATTTTGTTTTATTTAATTTTATTTTGAGATGGAGTCTCACTCTGTTGTCCACGTTGGAGTGCAGTGGCGCAATCTGGGGTCACTGAAACCTCCTCCTCCCAGTTTCATGTAATTCTCCTGCCTCCACCTCCCAAGTAACTTGGATTACAGGCGCCCGCCACTGCGTCCAGCTTATTTTTGTATTTTTAGCAGAGACAGGGTTTTGCCATGTCGTCCATGCTGCTCTTGAACTCCTGGACTCAAGCAATCCTCCCACTTCTGCCTCCCAAAGTGCTGGGATTACAGGTGTGAGCCACCGCACCCAGCCTCTTTTAGTTATTTTAAAATGCACAATTAAGTTATTATTGACTGACTGGACATGATGGCTCATGCCTGTAATCCCTGGACTGGCTGGACACGGTGGCTCATGCCTGTAATCCCAACACTTTGGGAGGCAGAGGTGGGAGGATCACTTGAGCCCAGGAGTTCAAGACCAGCCTGGACGACATGGCAAAACCCCTTCTCTACAAAATAACCACAAAAATTAGCCGGGTGTGGTGGTGCGTGCCTGTAGTCTCAGCTACTCAAGAGGCTGAGGTGGGAGGATCACTTGAGCCTGGGAGGCAGAGGTTGCAATGGGTGGAGATGAGGCCACTGCACTCCACCTGGACAACAGAGTGAGACCCTGTCTCAAAAACATATATATATTATTGACAATAGTCGCCGCATTGTGCTGTCTTACTAGGTCTTATTCATTCATGCTTTTTTTTTTTTTTTTTTTTGGTACCCATGAACCATCCCCAGCTCCCCACCACTCCACTCCCCTATAACCTTTGAAGACTGGCTCTTGTCATTTCAGCACAGCTCCCGTGAGAGCCAACCTAAGCTGCTGCGTTTCTCAATAGTTCCTTCCCGTTCATTGCTAAGTAGAATTCCACGCTCTGGATGGAGCACAATTTATTTAACCATTCACCTGTTGAGGGCCATTTAGGTTGTTTCCAGCATTTGGCCATTTTGGAAGGAAGCTGCTCTGAACATTCACTCCTGGGTTTTTTGTTTGTTTGTTTGTTTGTTTTTTGAGATGGAGTCTCCCTCTATCACCCAGACTGGAGTGCAGTGACGCGATCTCAGCTCACTGCAACCTCCGCCTCCCGGGTTCAAGCAATCCTCTGCCTCAGAGTCCCAAGTAGCTGGGATTACAGACACCCGTCACCATGCCCGGCTAATTTTTATAGTTTTAGTAGAGACAGCGTTTCACCATGTTGGCCAGGCTGGTCTCGAACTCCTGACCTCAAGTGATCCACCCTCCTTGGCTTCCCAAAGTGCTGGGATGACAGACGTGAGCCACCGCGCCCGGCCCCACTTCTGAGTTTTTATATGAACATAAGTTTTCATTTCCCTGGGATATAAATGCCCAAGAATGCAACTCCAGGGTCATATGGTAAGTGCATGCTTTGTTTTGTACAACAAAACAAGACGCAATAGAGCAAAACAGAACAAAACGAAATCCTGCCACAGTCTTTTTCCACCGTGGTTATACCATTTTACATCTCTACCAGCAACGTAGGACTGAGTGATCTATTCGGTCTTCATCCTTGCCAGCATTTGATGTGATCAACTTTTTTTTTTTTTTTTTAATTTAGCCATTTTGACGGGTGTGTAGTGATACCTCATTGTGGTTTGGATTTGCAGGTTCCTGGTGGCTAATAACGTTGAACATTCTTTCATGTACCCATTTGCCATCTGTATCTCCTCTTCAGTGAAATGTCTGTTTCCATCTATGTCCATATTTTAATTGGGTTGTTTGTTGGTGGTTTTTTTTTTATTATGTTTTT
>NW_016812914.1:388395-445840 GCF_001698545.2 Rhinopithecus bieti | reverse complement strand
CTCCCCATAGAGACACAGCAGGAGGGGGGCTCCAAAGCCAAGAGAGAAGACCCCATTGAAGATTTTTTTCTCATATTTTACATGTAGACCTGTGATCCTCTTTTTTTTTTTTTTTTTTTGGGCCGAGTCTCGCTCTGTCTCCCAGGCTGGAGTGCAGTGGTGTGATCTGGGCTCACTGTAACCTCCGCCTCCCGGATTCAAGCGATTCTCCTGCCTCAGCCTCCTGGGTAGCTGGCACTACAGGCGCCGCCACCACACTCAGCTAATTTTTGTACTTTTAGTAGAGATGTGTTTTCACCATGTTGGCCAGGCTAGTCTTGAACTCCTGACCTCAAGTGATCCACCCACCTCCGCCTCCCAAAGTGCTGGGATTACAGGCGTGAGCCACCGTGTCCGGACCCTGTGATCCATTTTGAATTCCATTCTGAGTGTAAAACATAGCAGAAGTGGGTTTGATTCGGGGGACCCTAGGGAGCCAGTGAGGGTCCTTGAGTGAGAGAAGATACAGTTGGCAAGAAGAATCAGGTGAGTAGAGTCAAGTAGCCCATGACAGCCTCACTCTCAGCCTCAGTCTCCCCCCACCAGCAAACAAATTGACGAGACCAGAAGATCTCTAAAGTCCGCTGTCATCAAATGAGGCCACATCCCTGGACGTTTGTCCCCATATTCCCTGTGCCTCCGGAGCAGACTCAGGTCAAACCCCAGCGCCCGCACAACGTGTGTGTGAGCCTCTGTGTCCCGGTGCTTTGATCTTGAGAGTGGCTCAGTGGGACAGCGCCGAGAGCTCACTCGACCCCAAAAAACTGGCTCTTTTTTCTCTCAGACGGCAAAATCAGGTCATTTTTCAATTCCAGTCATTCTCCTTCATATATAAAATGTGCCAAGAGCCACTTTCCCGAAAATCTAAATTGAAAGTAAATAGCACGGGGGACAATTCTCGGTGATAAAACCGCGGATTCTGGAGCTTCTTGGGACAATATTTATTCTCCCTTCTTGCTAATGGCTCCAGCCACCTCCCCAGGTTATTAAAGTAATGCGTTTGCTTAACCTGACTGGGGCCGCATCCCACCCGGGGCTGATTGGGCCCCGCGTGAAGCCCCCCGCCACCCCCCTCCACCGGACAATTATATTAACGGCTGCTGGTTTGCAATTACTATAAATCAGAAAGCGCGTCGGCCTGGGTTTGTTTTTCTTTATTGAAAATGTTTAAACTTCATGCATTGCAAATATCACCGCCTCAGACCGGGATTTAACTCTTTCCTTGAGACTCAGAGGCACGGCTCTCCAGGGCTTTGCTGGGGATGGTGCTAGGATAATCCCTGCTTTCTGAGATGAGGAAACTGAGGCTCAGAGAAGGAATGCCACTTGCCTGGGGTCACACAGCTGGTGGGTCACTGCACTGAAACGGCACTGAGTCTTTTGTTTGTTTTTTTTTTTCATGCCCGATGAAGTTACATTCCTTGTGGCAAATATTTTAAAATGTTGAGATCTGTTATCTCAGTAAAAACCACCACCAGTGCTGCGGGGGTGGGTGGGTGTGTGGGTGGCATATGTCCTTCCAGAGATTTTTTTTTCTGTGCATATATATTCTGGCATGCACCAAATGAATGCAGGTTTAATGAATTATGCATTCAATAAGCACTGAGGTGTTTATTGAGCACCTACTGTGTGCTGGGTGCTGTTTTATGTGCTGAGGATACAGGAAGCAAAACAGGCTTACCTACAGGTAGTTTCAAGCATAGGGGACAGCCAGGGCAAGGACCCTGAGGCTGGTTCTTGCCTGGCACACAAAGAGGCGAATCAGCACAGGCATGGGGAGTGCAAGCAGGAAAGGCAGGGAGGGTGAAAAGAGCATTGCGTGTGGAATCAGAGGGAGAGGACAGGGCTTCATGGAGCTCTCCAAGGTAGAGTGCTGAGGTTTGCTGAGGATGTGGGTGGGAAGAAGAGAAGGCAGGGAGACCCCAAGATTCCATCTGAGAAGCCACAAGGGCTGACCTCAGCTGATACGGAGAGATGCAGGAGCAGTTTAGGGGGTCCGGTGCAGCCCGACATGGCCCTGTTGAGTGTAAGATGTCCATCAAGGCCAAGTTGGAGCTGGCAGAGGCCCAGACTGGAGACAAGACTATCGGTATCAGTGGGTGTAGATGGGTTTAGAGCCCTGAGAGTTAATGAGGCCGACCTGGAAGGCTGTGGATAGAGGAGCACAGAGGCCTGAGAACCCACCCCTTGACCAGCAATGGACAGAGAGAGAGACAGAAGTGGAACCCAGAGAGGTAGAAAGGAAGGCCAGTGTTTCCAGGAGGAGCAGGGCACCAGCCAGTCAGACACTGTCCAGAGGGACGAGAAGGATGGGGCGGGTCAATGCTGACTTCCGTCAGAGGCGTTTGAACCAGGGCAACTCCATCTTGGATAGGGACTGGGTAAAATAAGGCTGAGACCTACTGGGCTGCATTCCCAGACAGTTAGGCATTCTAAGTCACAGGATGAGAGAGGAGGTTGATACAAGATACAGGTAAAAAAGACCTTGCTGATAAAACAGCTTGCAGGAAAGAAGCCGGCCAAATCCACCAAAACCAAGATGGCGACGAGAGTGACCTCTGGTCGTCCTCACCGCTACACTCCCATCAGCGCCATGACAGTTTATGGATGCCATGGCAACGTCAGGAACTTACCCTACATGGTCTATGGTCTAAAAAGGGGAGGCATGAATAATCCACCCCTTGTTCAGCATATCATCTAAAAGTAACCATAAAAATGGGCAACTCAGGTTGCTCTGACTATGGAGTAGCCATTCTTTATTCCTTTACTTTATTTTATTTATTTATTTATTTATTTTTTTGAGACGGAGTCTCGCTCTGTCACCCCAGGCTGAGTGCAGTGGCCGGGATCTCAGCTCACTGCAAGCTCCACCTCCCGGGTTCACGCCATTTCCTCCTGCCTCAGCCTCCCGAGTAGCTGGGACTAACAGGCGTCTGCCACCTCGCCCGGCTAGTTTTTTGTATTTTTAGTAAGAGAGGGGTTTCACCATGTTAGCAGGATGTCTCAGATCTCCTGCAAACCTCGTGATCCGCCCGCCTCGGCCCTCGCCAAAGTGCCCTGGGATTACAGGCCTTGAGCCACCGCGCCCGGCCTATTCCTTTACTTTCTTAATAAACTTGCTTTCGCTTTATGGATTCGCCTTGAATTCCTTCTGGTGCGAGATCCAAGAACCCTCTCTTGGGGTCTGGATCAGGACCCCTTCAGGTAACACTTTGACAAGGGTGGTTTCAGTGGCAGACGGTATGAGAGGCCAGGCTGATTGGAGAAGGCTCAGGAGAAAGAGAGAACAGAAATGCAGACAGCGAGTGTAGACAACTCGATCTCAAGGAGTTTGGCCATAAAAAGAGGCAAGGAGGTCGGGTGCGGTGGCTCACACCTGTAATCCCAGCACTTTGGGAGGCCAAGGTGGGTGGATCACCTGAGGTCAGGAGTTCAAGACCAGCCTGACCAACATGGTGAAACCCCGCCTCTACTAAAAAATACAAAAATCAGCCAGGCGTGGTGGTGAGTGCCTGTAATCCCAGCTACTCGGGAGGCTGAGGCAGGAGAATCACTTGAACTGGGAGATGGAGGTTGCAGTGACCCAAGATTGCGCCACTATACTCCAGCCTGGACAACAGAGCAAGACTCCATCTCAAAAAAAAAAGAAAAGAAAAAGAGGCAAGGATATGGTTGGTCACTGGAGGGAGATGTGGAAGTTTACTTTTTCCCTGTAAGATGGGACTGGTCCAGCAGAGCCAAAAGATGTGACCGAAGAGAAAGGGTCTACTGCTAAAGCCACATCCTTGGGTGGGGACGCAGAGTCCGTATTTATCCTGCCTCTATTGCCTACTCTGTAAAATAGGCATAAGAACAGTATCCAGGCTGGGTGCAATGGCTCACACCTGTAATCTCAGCGCTTTGGGAGGCCGAGGCGGGCAGATCACCTGAGGTTGGGAGGTCGGGACCAGCCTGGCCGACATAGCGAAACCCGTCTCTACTAAAAATACAAAAACTAGCTGGGCATGGTGGTGGGCACCTGTAATCCCAGCTACTTGGGAGGCTGAGACAGGAGAATCGCTTGAACCCGGGAGATGGAGGTTGCAGTGAGCCGAGACCGTGCCATTGTACTCCAGCCTGGGCAAGAAGAGCGAAACTCCATCTAAAAAAAAAAGAACAGTATCCATCACCCAGGCATGGTCCAGGCACCCAGCAAAGTCCAGGCTGATGACATGTCTCTCTCCCCGGGGTGTCTATGAAGGGGTTACCCCCCCGCTCCAGTTTGTGGCAGAACGCAGTTTCCCTCCTGACACCCACCCCCAAGGGAGGTAGACAGTCTCCAGGGAAAACTCAGTGAGTTCCCCCTTTGAGAAAGGGCCCCACAAGTCAAAGTGCTTTTTCAAAAATAAATAGCCTGATTAGCATAACGTATGCAAATGTATGCTAATGTGACAACTATTAAAAGATTTCAAATGTCATCGAGGGAAAACACACCGGGTCTGGCTGGAGGGGTGGGGGACGGGAGGAGAGGATGCAGCCAAGATTCTTGAGAAAGGTCGAGGGGTTCAACCCCATAATCACCAGGGTATACGCTCATACAGACACACACAAACTCACACCTGGGTCCTTCCAGGGTGGCCTTACATCCTCTCCTGGGCAGAATCCCCAGAGCTCTGTCTCCAGGTGTGAGTATTAAGCTCCTGGAAACCCCCCTCCAAATCTTTCCACCAACACACTCTTAAGTGCCTGAAAAACTGTCCAGGGTGACAATCCGTCTCATTCCACCAAGAGTACACATACTTGCTCTGCAAATAATCTCTGGGAAAAGCAATAACAGCACGGGTGACAGAGCCCAGAGCCTTTCCTGAGAATAGGTTAAAAAGGTAGTCTCATCCACTACAAAAACAAAAACAAAAAAACTCCTAAGAACTGGTAAGAGATGGCTCCTATCCATAATAAATCCTCCTTCACTTCAGGGGAAACTTTTCATCCATATCCACTTTGTTTTCTGAGGCTGACAGACAAAAATCAGACCCAGAATGGGGAGACACTTTTCCCAGGGTCACACAGCTGTGTCTGTGACCAAAACTATTGCCAAACTAATCACTAAAACTATTTGGTGTGTTGTTGTTGTTGTTGTTGTTGTTGTTGTTGTTTAGAGACAGAGTCTCGCTCCATTGCCCAGGCTGCAGTGCAATGATGCTATCACAACTCACTGCAGCCTGAAACTCCTGGGATCATGCAACCTTCTTTACGGGGATCTGTCCTGCAGACCCCAGCTTGCACGATGGATGAATAACGTACCCAGACACCGATATTCAGTGAAAGAGCAGCTACAGGTCCGAGCCACTCACAGACACCATGGAAGGTGTTACAAAGAGTCAGCAGCCACAGCCCTGACAAGCTGGCCCTGTGGGCATTTATTTAGCACAGTTTTTTTTTTTTTTTTTTTTGAGACAGAGTCTCGCTCTGTCGTCCAGGCTGGAGTGCAGTGGCACCATCTCAGCTCACTGCAAGCTCCACCTCCCGGGTTCACGCCATTCTGCCTCAGCCTCCCGAGTAGCTGGGACTACAGGTGCCCACCACCACGCCCGGCTAATTTTTTTTTGTATTTTTAGTAGAGACAGAGTTTCACCGTGTTAGCCAGGATGGTCTCGATCTCCCGACCTCATGATCCGCCTGCCTTGGCCTCCCAAAGTGCTGGGATTACAGGCTTGAGCCACTGCGTCCGGCCTATTTAGCATAGTTTTAATGACCAAGGCTTTGAGTCAACACACCTGTGGGTAATTAATCTGGTTGCTCCCACCCTGGGAGAGCCATCTTGCCCGTGAGTGATCAGTTTTAGGACCGCATGAAAAAACAAGCTCGTTAAACTCCTCTACATTCCTATGGATCTATGCCCTGAGCTTTTAAGAGAACTCAGCTGCCTTCAGCCAAGACTTTTACCAAAGCTATGCAAACCTCCCGGCCTTCCGAAAAGGTTTGTGTTTATTTCCTCTAAAATATTTCCCACCACCCTGACTGAACCCCCACACCTCTTGCCTCAGCCTCACGAGTAGCTGAGCCTTACAGATGTGTGCCACGACACCCAGGCTCATTATTTTTATTTTTGTGGAGACGGGGTCTTGCTATGCTGCATAGGCTGGTTTCCAACTCTTGGCCTCAAGTGATCCTCCCACCTTAGCCTCCCAAAGCACTGGGATTACAGACGTGAGACACCATGCCTGGCCACCAAAACTCTTTGGTGAGACCAGAATTACTGGAATCATTTTCAGATGAGAAAACTGAGGATCAGAGACGTGAAATGATTTGCCCCAGCTCACACAGCACCTGTGAGGCAGGTCAGGTCAGCTGCTCAAACTTCAGCTGCCCAAATTTCAGTCCATCTGACATCACCTTTCGACTACTTCTACTATTATTTCCTGAATATTTTTCTTCTAATGGACCCACTTCTTAAAATCTTAAATCTATTTAGAAGGAAATTGTTTATCATGATGGTAAATGAAAAGCCAGAATCACTGACCATAAGTAGAAACTAACTTAATGAGAATAAAATCACATTATTAATTTCTGACTAAAGATAGTTGTCTCTGAGCTCTGAGCTGGAGCCTGATCTCTCTCTTTGTCCAAAAAGGATATTTCACGTGTCAGAGAAGGTGTTAAAGACTGATTCACACCCAATTAAGACTTTCTTCTTGCAAAAGACATGCAAAGGAAGAGCTCTTTCCCTATAAGAGTCCCTCGTTTTAAGACTGTTTTATGTGTCACCTAAAACCATCTCATGGCCACCAGGCTGGGTTCTATCTACCTGAAAGGCAGGAAGACTGTCCCAATTCCTTAGAGTTCTAGAATTATGGCCAGGGATCTATTTGGGCGTTCATACTATCAGTGCTCACAGACATTTCAGTACAGCCCAAAGATGGAGAAGAGATGACTTCACTTATAAACAGACCCATCTGTCCAACCAGCTATCCACTCATCCACCTACCATCCTTCCATTGACCCATCAATCCACCCACACATCCATCTATTCATTCACCCACACATCCATCCATCCACTCATCCATCCATCCATCTATCCATCCATCCATCCATCCATCCATCCATCCATCCATCCACCATTCACCCATAACCCATCCAACCATTCATCCACCCACCATCCGCCCAAACATCCATCCAACCATCCATCCATCTATCCACCCATCCACTACCCAATCATCAATCCATGCATCTACTATCCACCTACCACCCATCCATCTACCCATCCATCCATCCACCCATCCACCTTCCCACCCAGCCATCCACTCACCTATTCAGTAAATATATATCTAGCAACTACTCTATACCAGGCATTGTTCTAGAATATGGACACATAGTGGTGACCAAGACATACCTGGTCACCAACCCCTTGAGGTTTCTGAACCAGTGAGGACACTCTCCATCCCTTGAGCAACAACATGAGGTGGATTAGAGAATTTTTCTCCACTTTTTTAGTGATAAGGGTCGTCTTGGTAGATATGTGTGGGTGTTCCCTGACCTTCATTCTTCCCTCCACCTGTAGGATGCAGAAGCAACCTGGTTTCATCACTGCCTGGCTGCTCTCCAAACCCATTTCCTCCTTCTTCAGGGCACACAACAAGGTATTTCCCAGCATTCCTTGCAGTTGGGGCAGCCATGTGACTTAATTGAACCAATGGAAGGTGGGCAGAAGTGATGTGCCCATGACTTCCGTTCTGGCCCAGGCTTTTTCTGTAACCTACACTTTAAAGATGCGAGGAGGTACAAGACACCGGGGCTTGATCCCTGAGTTACTAGGTGGAAACAAAGGAACATCTGTTTGCTTTTTATATGAGCAACAAACTTCTGTTGGGTCATTGAGCTTTGCCAGTTTATAATGGCAGGGAGTGTTACCTTAACCAATGCACACCTTTCCTCTTTTCCAACCCTGTGAGTGAATTGGTTCCACCTCCGGCTCCAGCCAATCACTGAAGCCTATTCTGCTGGTCTCCTGACTGGCTCAGCCTGGTCATGTGACCAAAGGATGCAGATGGCTACATTGGATGGATTTCCAGGCATCATTGCTTGGAGGACCACTGGGGTTGCTGGGACCAGGGCACAGAACTAGAGAACTGTGCTTCTGACATTCGCCACTGGGAAAGAAAAAAAGAAATTAATTATTTATTGTTACTATTATTTTAATACCCTGCAATCAAAACTGGCCTATTTCCTGGATGATCCAAATTTAGGAACTTGTTCCTGCAGCTTTAATCATCCTGAAGATGCCCTGACTTCTGTCTCCACCCAGACTTGGTCCCAGATCTCTCTCCAGTTCCTCCTGGATGCCTCCTCTTGGAGGTCCACCAGGTACCTCCTACCCAACTCCCAATGCATCCCTTTTATCCCTCCTCCAGCACCTCCTCCTGTAACCCCCTCCCTGATGGCCCCACTCTTTTTCTGGAAAGTTGGGAACAAGCCTCCCTATCTCCCTTTCTTATCAACACCCCACCCTGCCAATTTCACACTCACCAAGTCCTGTTGATTTCAACATTATTGTCTCCATGGCAGCCCCACTCTGTACCCCCACCTGTGTTTTTCAATAGACACCATCAACTCCTACAATAGCCTTCTTGATGAGCTCCTAGCAGCCAGGAGAATCGATCTTAAGTGTAAGTCTGACCCTTCCCCTCTCCCCTCCATAACTCTCCATGGCTCCCTAGTGCCCTCAAGAGAAAGTCTAAACTTTATTTTCAAAATTCCTCAGAGTCTAGCTACTTCATTCTTCCTTGCTCCACCCCTGCTTCTCCTTGTTCACCTAGCGCCTGCTCATCTTTAAATGTCATCCCTCAGGGAAGCTTCACCTGACCCCGCTCTACAATGCTGAGAAAGAAGTCTTCCTGAGCTACCCCAGCTGCCTGAGCTTCCCTCATCACAGGCTGACACTCTATGCTGTAACTGCCTGGTTATGTGTCTTTGAATTCCGAGAGGGCAAGGGCTGGGTCTATTTCACCACTGTCTCCAGCCCCCAGCACAGCACCCAGTGTGAGCTTAATAAGTATTTTTCAATGAATGAATGAATGGTGATAGGAAATAGAGGCTTTGTGAATGCTACTATGTGTAGCAGACACTGTGGGTGTCCCTAGTGCACCCACATTTCAGCACCTGCCAACAGCATCCTTCTGCAGTCACCTGGGTGAGGGCCAGGTTGGAAGTCACAGAGAATTGATATCTCAGGAAGCAGCCCTTCGCCAGTGATGGACAGGTGCTGGTGGATAAATACCCCAGCTCCCTCACTCTCTTGGGAAGAACAAGTGCATGATGCTATATGCCATCTTCCAAGGGTATCCAGTGGGACTGAGCCCAATTGCTCAGGGCAGTCATCTGCTCATAAGTGTTGGTTCTTTACCTCCTTGTCTCACTTCCCCACTCTCCTGGGGCTTCCTGAATCACTTCCCACGTAAACAACTTACCCACAAATCCTTGTTTCAGGAGCTGCTTCTGGGGTATCCAACTTAAGACACTCTGGTAAAAATGAGTCTATAATTTACTGGCTGCCGCTTCCAGGGAGAACTTTGATGTGTTTGGGAAAAAAAGAAAAACAATTGCCTCTTGCTCCCTGTCAGCTGTAGTCCTCACAGCCTCCATGCAGACTGCCACATTTGCAGTTACGTATTAATTGCTTTTATTTTTTTTCCCCCCCAAGAACGGGATGCTCTCCTGCAATATGTGTGTGAGAGAGAGTGTGTGTGTGTTTAATGACGTTCTCATTTGAGATCTGGCCGGATAGCTTTTTGAAGAAAGTCTACCCAGAGCCTGGAACATATAGAAAATTCTCCCAGCTAATAGCACTCCCACCCGCCCATCCATCACAGACGCACCGTGGAATGAAAAACAAGCACATTGATTGGATCTATTTCTAATCGACAGCCTGAGATACTGTTTGAGGTCTGCCATTAGACGGAAGAAGTTGGTGTGGAAGCGGCTGTGTCTGTATTTCTCAAGGGCACGGGGTCTGGTGTGGGGGTTGAGGGGGAGAGAAATAATCATGGCAGCATTTAGCAAGCATTTATTGAGTACCTACTGTGTGCCGGATCCTGTGCTGGGTGCTGGGGACACCATGGTGATTGAGACAGACCCAACCCCACCCTCCCAGTGGGGAAGACATACAGGTCAAGTGGCCCACAATCAGAGCCATGATGGGGGAGATTCAGGCAGCTCTGGGGACCCAGAGAAGGTGTCTGACCCAGCCTGGGAGATCAGGGAGGGCTTCCTGGAGGCAGGGACAGCTGAGCTGAAAGCTGAGGAGTCACCCAAAATAAGAAATAGGGAAGAAGTTGGGCACCGTGGCTGATGCCAGTAATCCCAACACTTTGGGAGTCTGGGGCAGGAAGATCACTTGAGCTCAGGAGTTTGAGACCAGCCTGGGCAACACAGCGAGACCCTATCCCTATATTAAAAAAAAAAAAAAATTAGCTGGGTGTGATGGTGCACACCTGTGGTCCCAGCTACTTGGGAGGCTGAGGTGGGAGACTCACTTGAGGCCAGGAGGTCGAGGCTGCAGTAAGCTATGATCGCACCACTGCACTCTGCCCTGGATGACAGAGCAAGTCCCTGTCTCTAAAACAAACCAACAGGCCGGGTGCGGTGGCTCACGCCTGTCATCCCAGCACTTTGGGAGGCCAAGGTGGGCAGATCACCTGAGTTCAGGAGTTCAAAACCAGCCTGGTCAACATGGTGAAATCCCATCTCTACTAAAAATACAAAAATTATCCAGGCGTGGTGGCAGGAGGTGCCTGTGATCCCAGCTACTTGGGAGGCTGAGGCATGAGAAGTGCTTGAACCCAGGAGGCAGAGGTTGCAGTGAGCTGAGATTGCACCATTGCACTCCGACCTGGGCAACAGAGTGAGACTCTATTTCTAAATAATAAATAAATCCAAACAAATGGGGAAGAGTATTTTCAGGGAGGAAGACGAGCATGTGCGAAGGCCTGGGAACAAGTGAAGGTAACTTAGTGTGGCTGGAGTATGGAGTGGGTGGGGAAGAGGAGGCGTAGGAGAGATGCGGAGGGAGAAGTTGGCAGTGCTTTGAGGCCCATAGGACAGGGTTTCCACTTTTCTGGGGACAATATGGAGCCACGGAAGGATTTAGAGCAGGCGAGTGAAAGGCCTTTGCTAAAAACAATCATTTTGGCATAGAAGGATCATATGACTCAACAATTCCAAGCAGGGACTCAGCAGATCTTTGTACACACATGTTCACAGAGCACGATTCACTACAACCAAAGGCAGAAACAACCCAGTGTCCCTGGATGGATGACGGATGAACACAGTGTGGTCCGTCCAAACAGTGGAATATTAACCTTAAAAAGAAAAGAAGTTCTGGCTGGGTTCGGTGACACACACCTGTGATCCCAGCACTTTGGGAGGTCAAGGTGGAAGGATCTCTTGAGCATGGAAATTGGAGACCAGCATGGGCAACATAGTGAGGCCCTGTCTCTACAAAAAAATAATAATAATAAATAAATAAATAAATAAATAAATAAATAAATAATCTGGGCACGGTGGCATGCACCTGTAGTCCTAGTTACTTGGGAGGTGGAGACTGGAGGATGGCTTGAGCCTGGGAGGTTGAGGCTGCGGTGAGCTATGATAGCGCCACTGTGCTCCAGCCTTGTGACAGAGTGAGACACTGTTTCAAAAAAAGAAAAAAGAAAGAAATGGGCTGGGCACTGTGGCTCATGCCCGTAATCCCATCACCTTGGGAGGCCGAGGTGGGCAGATCACCTGAGGTCAGGAGTTCGAGATCAGCCTGGTCAAAGTGATGAAACCCTGTCTCTACTAGAAATACAAAAAAATTAGCTGGGCGTGGTGGCAGGTGCCTGTAATCTCAGCTACTCAGGAGGCTGAGGCAGGAGAATCCCTTGAACCTGGGAGGTGGCCGTGTCAGTGAGCTGAGATCGTGCCACTGCACTCCAACCTGGGTGACAGAGTGAGATTCTGTCTCAAAAAAGAAAAGAGGAGCAGTGGCTCACGCCTATAATCCCAGCACTTTGGGAAGCCGAGGCGGGTGGATCACGAGGTCAGGAGATAGAGACCATCCTGGCGAGCACGGTGAAACTCCGTCTCTACTAAAAATACAAAAAAGCAGCCGGGCGTGGCAGCGGGCGCCAGTAGTGCCACTATTTGGGAAGCTGAGGCAGGAGAATGGCGTGAACCTGGGAGGCGGAGCTTGCAGTGAGCTGAGATTGTGCTACTGCACTCCAGCCTGGGTGACAGAGCAAGATTCTGTCTCAAAAAAAAAGAAAAGAAAAGAAAAGAAAAGGAGTTCTGACATATGCTACAAAGTGGATGAACCTTGAAAACATTATGCTCAATGAAAGAAGCCTACTGTCTACAGAAGGACAAATACCGTATGATTCCACTTATATATTATCCCTAGAGGAGGCAAATTCCTGAAGACAGGATGTAGAATCAAGGTTGCCAAGGGCAATGGGGAGTTATTGCTTAATGGTTACAGGGTTTCTTTTTGGGCTAATGAAAAATTTTTGGAAATAGTGGTGATGGTCGCACAACATTGTGAATGTACTTAATGCCACTGAATTGTACACTTTAAAATGATTAAAATGTCCAGCCTGGGCAACATAGCAAGACCCTGTCTCTACAAAAACAATTTTAAAATTTGGGCCGGGCATGGTGGCTCACACCTGTAACCCCTTCACCTTGGAGGCTGAGGCAAGTGGATCAACTTGGGGCCAGGAGTTTGAGACTAGCCTAGCCAACATGGCGAAACCCCATTTCTGCTAAAAATACAAAAAATTTGCTGGGCATGGCAGTGAACGCCTGTAATCCCAGCTACTTGGGAGACGGAGGCACGAGAATCTCTTGAACCCCAGAGGCAGAGGTTGCAAGCAAGCCTAGATCGTGCTACGGCACTCCAGCCTATGCAACACAGCAAGACTCTGTCTCAAAAAAAAAAAAAGAAAGAAAAAACAATAGCTGGGAGTGGTGACACACACCTGTAATCCCAGCTACTCGGGAGGCTGAGGTGGGAGGATCACTTGAGCCCAGGAGTTCAAGGCTGCAGTAAGCTATGATTGTACCACTGCACTCCAGCCTGGGTGACAGAGCAAGACTCTGCCTCTGAGAAAAAATAAATATAAAAGTAGTTAAGATGGTGAATTTTATATTATGTATATTTTACCACAATTTTTTTTTTTAAAAAAAGAGAGAGAGAGAAATGAATAGGCCGGGCGCGGTGGCTCAGGCCTGTAATCCCAGAACTTTGGGAGGCTGAGGTGGGTGGATCACTTGAGGTCAGGAGTTCCTGACCAGCCTGGCCAACGTGGTAAAACCCCCATCTGCACTAAAAACACAAAAATTAACCAGGTGTGGTGGTGCACCCCTGTAATCCCAGCTACTCAGGAGGCTGAGACAGGAGAATCACTGGAACTTGGGAGGCAGAGATTGCAGTGACCTGAGATGACACCACTGCACTCCAGCCTGGGAGACAGAGCAAGACTCCACCTCAAGAAAAAAATAAAAAAGGATGCAATCACTTTAGCTGCTGTGGGAGATCCAGGATAAAGTAAGTCCAGGAGGTGTCAGGGGTTCAGATTGGGATAAAGGCAAAGGCGCAGGTGAGAGGTGGGAGGTTGGGGACGTGGTTTGGGTGTGGTTTGGGTGTGGTTTGGGCATGGCTTGGAGGCGGGGCTAACAGGACGCCAGGGAGAGATGAGAATGAAATGGAAAATGAAGGATAAAGCAGGCAGCTGAGTTCCTGCACCCATACCCCAATTCACCTGCAAGTCCTCGTGGCCTCACGTCTCCAAACACGCCACCCTTTATGGCCCAGCCTGAGATGGCCCTAACAAGGAGTCCCAAATGGGGATTAATGCCACTTCCTCAGTACAAAGAAAGATTAAAGCGGACACTGGGTAAAAACACTCCATCCCGGCCGGGCAGCATGGCTCACGCCTGTCAGCATGCTGGGAGGCCGAGGCGGGTAGATCCCCTGAGGTCTGGAGTTCAAGACCAGCCTGGGTAACATGGTGAAACCCCGTCTCTACTAAAAAATACAAAAAATAAGCTGGGCATGGTGGTGGCTACTCCAGAGGTTGAGGCAGGAGAATCACTTGAAAACGGGAGGTGGAGGTTGCAGTGAGCCGAGATCGTGCCACCGCACTCCAGTCTGGGCAACAGAGTGAGACTCCATCTCAAAAAAATAAAAAATGAAAAACAGCACTCCATCCCGGCAGCCGTTCCTCCACGTGCGTTCACTTACAAGGTGCAGATGTAATACCTGCTTTTAAATTCAATTAAGTCAGAATCAGTTCTGCTCCTAGAATACATTACCCAGTTGGAGACAGCAGGGGGAAGAGGGAAAAAAAAAAAAACCCACACACACAAAACACAACGCAGACCTATTTCGAGATTTCCCTCTAAATGGATTTTAATTCTCCCGATTTATCAGAGGCCAGAGGAGCTGCTGACAGGCTGCATTTGGTGTCTGCAAATGCAGTTTCAGCCACAGGGAGGGGAGAGGAGGGATCGAGTTTATGTTGTCATTTGCCTCCAGTGTTGGAGGTCTGGGGTCGCCCAGAGATAGGTTCGAATCCCAGCTTTGCCATTCACTGGCTGCATGACCTTCAGCCAAGCACTGCATCCTCTCAGAGCTTTGATACCTACTCCTCTGGAAAATGGGAACAATGAATGACAGGGCTTATTTCAGAAGACCCTTGTGAACGATGGCCTGGATTATCCACAAGAATTCAAGTTAAATCCTCAGCACAAGGCTTGGCGCATACAGAATGCTCAGTAATGCAGGGATGATGGTGATGGTGATGAAGGTCATCGTTGTTGGTTTTTTGTTTGTTCGTTTGTTTTTTGAGATGGATTCTCACTTCGTCACCCAGGCTGGAGTGCAGAGGCATCATCTTGGCTCACTGCAACTTCCGCCTCCCAGGTTCAAGAGATCCTCGTGCCTCGGCCTCCCAAGTAGCTGGGATTACAGGGGTGCACCACCACACCTGGTTAATTTTTGTGTTTTTAGTGCAGATGGGGGTTTTACCACGTTGGCCAGGCTGGTCAGGAACTCCTGACCTCAAGTGATGCACCTGCCTCAGCCTCCCAAAGTGCTGGGATTACAGGCATAAGCCACCACACCCAGACCACTGTTGGTATTTTTTTTTCCAACCAGAGACACAGCCCTGTGCTAGACTACTGTAGGGAAAGAAAAAAGATGCATGAGGCTCGAGTCTGGCCTTTGGAGGCTGGGAGGCTTTGGGTAAGCAGGGAAGCAAGGAGTAGGATGGTCCAGTAGGTGGACAGGCCTAAGCAAAGGAGTGGAGGTGGGATTGAAACCGGAATTTGCTGGGGACAAGTGACTGAACATGTCCATCCTATGTCCCATTTCATCAGGGAGCGCACCAACCAATCCGGAGGACCAAAGGCAGATAATTATCTAACCTGCTCTCTGTCCCGGGAAGCCCCCATTTGGCCTTGAACTTCCCAGGCACGAAGAAAGCTCCCCTGCCACTCCCCATAGTATCACTCACCTGATTGGAGCAGGGTCCAGGGGATCAGCGCCCTGCAGCCAGGTCGGATAGCCTCAGAGATCATCAGGGCACCTGGCCCAACATCCAGTCTCCCATTTCACAGTGAGGACACAGGCTCGGAACACAGAAGGAGCCATCCTGAGGCCACAGAGCTCAAAGCTGTCCCCTTGCAGGCCTGGGTCCTACTGGCACTGGGTTCAGACTCTACCATCTGACATTGGGCGAGCACCCCACACTGGGCCTCAGTTGTACCATCTGTAGACGGGGAAGGAAAAGCGAAGTTTCCTGAGCCAAAAGGCTAATCTGTAGGGTCAGGTCAGAGGGCGCTGGGACCCCAGGAGGGCGTTTGTCTTCAGAAGAGCCTAGTGAGGCCAGGCGCAGAGGCTTACGCCTGTAGTCCCAGCACTTTGGGAGGCCAAGGCACGCGGATCTCGAGGTCAGGTCAGGAGATCAAGATCATCCTGGCCATCGTGGTGAAATCCCGTCTCTACTAAAAATAAAAAAATAAAAAATAAATTAGCTGGGCATGGTGGCACACGCCTATAGTCCCAGCTACTCGGGAGGCTGAGGCAGGAGAATTGCTTGAACCCAGGAGGCAGAGCTTGCAGTGAGCCAAGATCGCACCACTGCACTACAGCCTGGCAACAGAGCGGGACACTCCGTCTCAAAAAAAAAGAAAAAAAAAGCCTAGGGAAGGGGATTTTCAGACCAAAATCAGAAAAGGTTTTAGGACAAAAAGGGTCCTGGCCTGTAATGTCCCCCGGGGAGCTCAGGGGGGCCATAGTCGGCTCTCCCAAAGGGTTGCTTCATCCACAGAAGGCCTCCCTTCACCCCAGGCCCATAGCCCTCATCTGTGCCTGCCCTGAAAGGGCAACTGGGGAGGGTGGGAGGTGTCAAGGACACTCTAGTCCCAGTATTAGGGTTGGGGGGCAGAGGTTTGACGCTAGGGTTGGGAAGGCTAAAGAGAGGCGCAGCGGCTCATTCCTGTAATCCCAGTATTTGGGGAGGCCGAGGCAGGTAGATCACTTGAGGTCAGGAGTTTGAGACCAGCCTGGGCAACATGCTGAAACCCCGTCTCTACTAAAAATACAAAACATTAGCCAGCCGTGGTAGAGCTTGCCTGTCATCCCAGCTACTCGGGAGTCTGAGGCAGGAGAATCACTTGAACCTGGGAGGCGGAGGTGGCAATGAGCCAAGATCGTGCCACTGCACTCCAGCCTGGGAATCAGAGCGAGACTCTGTCTCAAAACAAGAAAAAAGTAGTTATCCTTGAGAGGGTCTAATTGCGAGGCAGCACCAAGGGAGCTTCTGAGGGGAATGTTCTCCGTCTTGCTGTGGTGGTAGCCAAATGGGTCTATGTCCATGTCACGATTCCTCAGGCTACACACAAGATTTGAGCACTTTATAAGTTATACATCATTAAAAGAGAGGGAGGACTCAGAGAGGGGCAGAGAGAAAGAGAGACAGAAACAGAGAAAAGAGGACAAAGATAAACAGAAATTGAGAGACATAGAGGAAACTGAGATATAGGAAGAGAGAGAGAGACAGAAGCAGAGAGACAGGAAGAGGCAGAGAGAAGAAAAGAAGAAGGAAAAGGAGTTTCAAAGCAGAAAGGTGGGGAGAAATGAGGAAATTGGGAAGAAGAACTGAGGACTGGAGAAAAGAAGGCCAAAAAGAGGGGGGGAAAGGAGGAGAAAATAGCAAATGGCCCGAGAAGGGGCGGGAGAGAGCGGCTGGGGAGGCCAGGAAGCCAGGAGCTGTCACAGGCGAACATGTCCTTAATTGTAATTACATGGGAACATTTAGTTTGTAGATGCAGCAGAAATGAAAACACTGCGCTTTGCCCATTAATCTAATGGCTGTTAGTCAATCACTCTTCAAATGGAACCCCCCACTTCACCTCGGGGCTGTGGTTGCATGGGGAGTGTCCTGTGGGAGCAGATCAGAGGAGATGGTTTTAAACTAATGATGTCCTCAGGGATACCCAGAGGGACAGTTCTGGGAAGAACAGAATTTCCCCACCAAAAACCCATGGCTGGTGAATTTCTGAGCCCTGCAAACAGCTACCAGCCCAGAAGTCGGCAGCTGGCGAGTGGGAGTTCTAATCTGCAAGGCTAGATTAGGGGAGATACAATGTATCCAAGAGAGATCAAGGTTCTTTCACTCACCCTAGGGGGTGGGGGAAGCCTTCCTAGAAGGGCTGACATCTAAACTGTGCTTAAATGTATACTTTGAGGCAGGCAAGCAAAAAAGGAAGGAAGAAAGGCCTTCCAAAGAGAGAGAACAGCTTGTGCAAAGGTTGAGAAGGAATTATGCTTATAACCATGAGCGTGACTGGGTGGGAAGTGGGGTGGGGATGGGGAGGGGGGTGTAGCTGGGGAAGTCGGCAGAGCCCAGACCACTCATAAGACATGCTGAGGAGATAGAACTTTGTCCTGAGGGCGACAGGGAGTCATGGAGGGTTCACAACAGGTGAACGCAGTCCAGGATGATCTTTTAAAACATTGGGGCCCCTCCTATGATATTTCACTTACTCAAAAAGAGAGAGCTTCCTGGTCGTGGAGGCATGTAAAGTAAGGTCACACTAACCACCAAGGGGGACCCTGGGGGAGATTTCAGTATCAGGTGGGGCTGAGGCTAGGACTGCAGAATCGGGGTTCTTAGGCAGGAGGGCGAGATGCTGAGAGAGGTTTGATGTGTTACTAATCTCGCTTGGGGGGTACACTTGGCCCTCCGGCTTTGAGACAGTGAGGAGCAGGGGGTGTGGATGACTCAGGAGTACAGGCGCCAGAGTGGGAGGTTTGAGTCAGCGCCTAGTGTATACCTCTCCCAGCCACTCTCAGCTGGAGGTGACTCATTCATTCATTTGGCCTTGAATGTAGAGGCCTGGAGTGGGGAGTGGGGGAAGGAAAAGACCACCCAACTATCCGCCTACTGTTCACGCCTCCTGCCACTGTGGGTCCAGTCCTGTGCAGGAACCACCGATGCACCTCCCCCACAACCCAATACTCCTAGAATGAAATCTGTTGGCTCCAAATAGACCTTGGTCTTGTCCTCTCCTCACTCCTCCTGTGGTTCCAGCCTTGATCTGGCACCATCAATGCTTATCTGGATGAGCCAGGGTCACCTCCATCCTGGTCCCTGGCTCCCACCCCACAGTCTATCCTCCCCACAGCAAGCAGTCAGAGAGCTCCTATGAACCTCCTATGAGTCAGCATCCATCCCACCTCTACCCACAGCCCTCCACGGCTTCCATCTCCCTTAGGGTCAAAGCCCAAGTCCTTACTAAGTGCTAAAAGGCCCTGCAAGGCCTATCCCATCCCTTCCCCACCCTCTGCTCCCCTCCATCCTCTCTCCCCCTCCTCACTCTGCTCCGGCCACACAGGCCTCCTTGCTGTTCCGCCAGACTTAGTGCTGCCTCGGTACCTTTGCACAGGCTGGTTCCCTCCACCTGGAACTCTTCTCCCAGTTCTTCCCACAGCTTCTTTTTATTCTCCCTAAACATCACCTCCTCAGGAAAGCCCTCCTTGATTGCTGGTCTAAAGTAACATCCAACTCGCTCTCCACCTCATCCCCTTGTTTTTATTTTCATTTTTCTTTTATTTGGCAGGTATGGTCTTTTGAAATGACCCGCTGTATCTACCCATCTACCTCTGTTTTCCTCCACCAGACCTCAGGGTGGAGTCTGGGCCCGACTCGGTGGTGCCCTATCCCCAGCACCCCGTCTTGGTAAGTGCTCGTTGCCTGATTGAATGAATCTTCACAGCAGTCCCGGGATGTGGAGGCTTTTATCTACCCCATTTCACACAGGGGAAACTGAGGCTCAAAGACATGGAGCCCTGCCCCCCCACCACTTGTGGGTGCTCCGAGGATGTTCCGTGGACCATGAGCGCTCCCTGGAATTCTGTGGGAGGAATGCTGCGGTCTCGGGCAGTTCCACAAAAGGAGGTGTGTTCTGAGTGGGGGTGGGTGCGTCTGTCCTTGCCTCCTGGGGGACAATGTGTGTGTGTGCAGGGAGGCGGGGGGCGGAGGGGAAGGGTGTTAAAAGAACCCTTGGGAAGGGAGCTGCTAATTTAGCTGCGGGAAGGGGACCCTCTCATTCCCCTTCTGCTCTTCCCACCCCTCCTCCTCCCCCACCAAGATGCCCAGGCGAGGGGACCCTCGTGGGAGAGGTACAACACGGAGTAGGGGGCAGCGTGGAGTTGGGGACAGGGAGTAGGGGCGACACACTCCCAAAGACCCCCTCACAGCCCCGCAGATATTGCAAATTCCTCATTTCCTGCACTCCCCCCTCGCTTCCCCTACCCTCTCCTCCCCTTCCCCCCTCCCACAGGATCCTCCAGGGCTGGCCCCTGCAACCCCCTCCCGGGTCCCGGGAGCTCCAGCCCCGCTCCCGCCCACTGGATGCCCGCAGCCAATGGCCGCGCCGCCTGATGAGGTAATGCGCCCCCTCTGCGCCCCCATTGGCCAGCCTGGAGCCCATTCCCTTGTCCCCTGCAAGCTGTGGAGACCTTGCGAGGCGTGGGCGGGGTCCTCCCAGGGTGGCACCTGGGCACCTGCGTTCCCCCATTCCCCTCTCTGTGAAACCCCACTTGCCCCTCCCCTCTTCGGGCCCTGGAGGGTCCAGGGGCTGAACTTGGGGACTCCTGCCCCAGGGACGCCTGATTCCTCCCATAGGAGCAGGAAGGACAAAAGACACCCCCATGCCCCCAGTAGTCAAAGACCCCCGAGCTGCCCATCCCAGACAGTCGCGCATGTATGGAGCGCCTACTGTATGCCAGCCCGAGACTCACTGGGGATGCAGCGGTGGTGACATCAGCCCCTGGTCCCTGTCCCCACGGGGCTCCCAGGATAATGGGGAAGAGGGACAGGCCACCAGTCACGTCTTCCCCCTCCTAGTCGGTGCTGCGGATGGAGGGTGAGGAGGGTAGGCAGAGGCAGGAGGGGACAGCCCCTCTTAATGATCTTGTTCCCTTTTTGTTTATTTACCGTGGCCTCCAGGAGCCTTTGGGAGCCGTATCTCCTCGTCCACGGCTGTACTCATTCAACAAATATGTCCTTAATCCCCACTCCCCTCTCTACTGCCTCTTGTTTTGTATATTCCCCCTTCTGTCCCCATAACCACTAGAATTGGCTTTTTTTTTTCTTTTTCTTTGACAGGGTCTTGTTCTGTCGCCCAGGCTGGGGTGCAGTTGTGTGATCTCAGCTCACTGCAGCCTCAACCTTCTGGGCTCAGGTGATCCTGCCACCTCAGCTTCCCAAGTAACTGGGACTACAGGTGCATGCCACCACGGCTGGCTAATTTTTAAATTTTTTATAGAAATAAGGTCTCGCTACATTGTCCAGGCTGGTCTCCAACTCCTGGCTTCAAGCGATCCTCCTTCCTCGGCCTCCCAAAGTTCAGAATGGGCTTTAAAAAAGAAAAAACTTGTGGGTGTTCTTGAAACCAGTAAGGTTGTTTTGTCTGCCTGCGTTTCTTTTTTCTTTCTTTCTTCTTTTTTTTTAAGACAGAGTTTTGCTCTTATTGCCCAGGCTGGATTGCAATGGCGCGATCTCGGCTCACTGCAACCTCTGCCTCCCAGGTTCAAATGATTCTCTTGCCTCAGCCTCCCGAGTAGCTGGGATTACAGGTATGCGCCACCACATCTGGCTAATTTTATATTTTTAGTAGAGACGGGGTTTCTCCATGTTGATCAGGCTGGTCTCAAACTCCCAACCTCAGGTGATCCCCCTGTCTCAGCCCCGCAAAGTGCTGGGATTACAAACATGAGCCACCGCGCCCGGCCGCGTTTCTTTTTTCTTAACTTTCTTATTGAGATGAAACTTGGAAACCCCAAACACAGAAATCTCAAGAATACAGCCGGGTGAATTTTGACCTAAACACACAGGGGTGCTTGTCACAAGCAGCCAGATGGAGATAAAGATTTAGGGCCCCTAACTAGGGGGAGGGGAGTAAGGTGAGGTCTGGTAGCAGAACAAGGAATTCTCTTTGTTTCTGATACAGTCTCATTCTGTTGTTCAGGCTGGAGTACAGTGGCACGATCTCAGTTCACTGTAACCTACACCTCCCAGGCTTAAGCGATTCTCCTGCCTCAGCCTCCAGAATAGCTAGGATTATAGGCACCCGCCACCACGCCCAGCTAATTTTTGTATTTTTAGTAGAGACAGGATTTCACCATGTTGGCCAGGCTGATCTCAAACTCCTGACCTCAGGTGATCTGCCCGCCTTGGCCTCCCAAAATGCTGGGATTACAGGCGTGAGCCACCATACCTGGCCGGAATTCTCTCTTTGTTAGCAAGTTTGATTTTTTTTTTTTTTTAGATAGGGTCTCACTCTATCTCCCAGGCTGGAGTGCAGTGGCATGATCTCAGCTTTCTGCAACCTCCACCTCCCGGGTTTAAGTGATTCTCCTGCCTCAGCTTCCTGAGTAGCTGGGATTACAGGCATCCACCACCACGCCTGGCTAATTTTTGTATTTTTAGTAGAGACAGGGTTTCACCATGTTGGCCAGGCTGGTCTTGAACTCTTGACCTCAGGTGATCTGCCCGCTTTGGCCTCCCAAAGTGCTGGAATTACAGGCATGAGCCACCGTGCCCGGTTCATCCCAGATTTTTTTGTTTTCTTCAACTTTTAAGCTCAGGGATACATATGCAGGTTGTACAGGTTTGTAACAGAGGTAAGCCTGTGCCGTGGTAGTTTGCTGCATGGATCATTTGCTTGCTGTGGTAGTTTGCTGCTAGGTATTAAGCCCAGCATCCATTAGCTATTCTTGGTAATGCTCTCCCTCCCTCCCTCTTCCAGCAGGCCCCAGTGTGTGTTGTTCCCCACCCTGTATCCATGTATTCTCATCATTATTCAGCTCCCGCTGTTAGGTGAAAACGTGCAGTGTTTGGTTTTTTGTTCCTGTGTTAGTTTGCTGAGGATAATGGCCTCCAACACCATCCATGACCCTGCAAAGGACGTCAGCTCGTTCCTTTTTATGGCTGCATAGTATTCCATGGTATGTGTATATGTACCACATTTTCTTAATCCAGTCTATCATTGATGGGCCATCTGGATATTTTATTTTCATTAATTTTGATTTTTTTAAAAAAAATATTGTATTGGGCTGGGCACAGTGGCTTATGCCTATAATCCTATCACTTTGGGAGGCTGAGGCAGGAGGATCACTTGAGCCCACAAGTTAGAGGCCAACCTGAGCAACATAGCAAGACCCCATCTCTACAAAAGATGAAATAACTTAGCCGGGCATGGTGGCACATGCCTGTGATCTCAGCTACTCAGGAAGCTGAGGTGGGAGGATCACTTGAGCCCAGGAGATGGAGGCTGCAGTGAGCCGTGGTTGTGCCACTGCACTCCAGCCTGGGCAATAGAGCAAGACCCAATCTGTTTAAAAAAAAAAAAAAGTGAGACAGGTGGATCATTTGGGGTCAGGAGTTTGAAACCAGCCTGGCCAACATGGTGAAATTCTGTCTATACTAAAAATACAAAAATTAGCCAGTCATGGTGGCACAGACCAGTAATCCCAGCCACTTGGGAAGCTGAGGCAGGAGAATTGCTTGAACCCGGGAGGCAGAGGTTGTGGTTAGCCAAGATTGTGCCACTGCACTCCAGCCTGGGTGACAGAGCAAGACTCCATCAAAAAATAAATTAATTTTTAAAAAATAAAGAAAAGAAAGAGAGAGAAAAGGAAGGGAGGGATGGAGGGAGGCAAAAAGGAAGAAAGAGAGAGAGAGACAGAAAGAAAAGAAAAAGAGAAGAAAGAAAGAGAAAGGGAGGGAGGGAAGGAAGGAAGGAAGGAAGGAAGGAAGGAAGGAAGGAAGGAAGGAAGGAAGGAGAAAAGAAAGGTCAGGCACAGTGGCTCAGGCCTGTAATCCCAGCACTTTGGGAGACCAAGGCAGTGGATCACCTGAGATCAGGAGTTCGAGACCAGCCCAAACGACATAACAAAACCCCGTCTCTACTAAAAATACAAAAATTAGCTGAGCGTGGTGGTGTGTGCCTGTAATCCCAGCTACTCAGGAGGCTGAGGCAGGAAAATTGCTTGAACTCAGGAGGTGGAGGTTGTATTGAACTGAGATCACGCCACTGCACTCCAGCCTGGGTGACTGAGCGAGACTCCATCTCAAAAAGAAAAGAGGAGAGAAGAGAATTGAAGAAACGAGAATTGAAGAGAAGAGAATTGAAGAGATGAGAATTAAGAGAAGAGAAAGAGGAGAGGAGAGGAGAGAGGAGAAGAGAGAAGAGAGGAGAAGAGAGAGGAGAGAAGAGAGAAGAAGAGGAGAGGAGAGGAGGAGAAGAGAAGAGAAGATGCAGTCAGATGTTATTTAGTTTGATAGCTGAGTTTTTATTGTTGTTTGGGGAGTTTTTGGGTCCTCCCTTAAAGTTTGCTCCTGGGGAAGATCCCTCTACCACCTCACCCTAGCCCTGCCCTGGGGAAGAGCATTCTGGCACCCAAAAGATCTCTGTGACCCCTGTCATGAACTGACCCTCTCCTCCCAGGTGCATCTTCTACTCCATCGCCGCTGTTTCCTTTGCCTATTTTTAAAACTGATGTTTTGAATCTGACATCTTCCACTCAGCAAAGGTGCATTGGAGACTCATCCAAGCTGGTGCGTGTCTCCATAGTCCACCCCTTTTTATTGCTGAGTCGTATTCCAGTGCCTGGGTGGACCGCAGTCTGTTTACCGAGCCACCAGCGGATGGGTATTTGGGTTTGTATCCTGTGTTTGGCTGTCACGAAGAAAGCTGCTACGAACATCCTCACACGTGTTTCCGGGTGGACATATGCTTCTGTTTCTCTCGGGGAAACACCTAGCAGTGGGTGCCTGGGTCGTATGGTAGGTGTCTGTTTAACTTTTTAAGGAACTGCCAAACCGTTTCCCAGAGTGGCTGTACCATTTTGCATTCTCACCAGCAGTGGAGGAGCGCACCCGTGAGCACGTATTTTTGGCATTTTCTTTTCTTTTCTTTTTTTTTTTTTTTTTTTTTGAGACCTAGTCTTGCTCTGTCGCCCAGGCTGGAGTGCAATGGCATGATCTCGGCTCACTGCAAGCTCCACCTCCCGGGTTCACACCATTCTCCTACCTCAGCCTCCTGAGTAGCTGGGATTACAGGCGCCCGCCACCTCGCCCGGCTAGTTTTTTGTATTTTTTAGTAGAGACGGGGTTTCACCGTGTTAGCCAGGATGGTCTCGATCTCCTGACTTCATGATCGGCCTGCCTCAGCCTCCCAAAGTGCTGGGATTACAGGCATGAGCCACTGTGCCCAACCAAATTCTTCTAAGCACTGGTGATTAGAACAGACCTGGCCCTTACGGGTTCACAGTCCAGTGAGGGAAGAAGGACGCAGAGCATCGTGTTGACAGCACTGGGGTTTTACAGCATCAGAGCCATGATGGGAGAGTCACAGGCACGGCTGGGCCCAGAGGGAGCACCTGACTCAGGCTGGGGCATCAGGGAGGCTTCCTGGAGGAAGTGATGCCCGAACAAAGACCTGAAAGATAAGAAAGGGGTAGCGATGAGGTCAGCAGTTCGAGACCAGCCTCACCAACAAGGTGAAACCCCGTCTCTACTAAAAATACAAAAATTAGCTGGGTGTGGTGGCAGGCATCTGTAATCTCAGCTACTCAGGAGGCTGAGGAGGGAGGATCACTTGAACCCAGGAGGCAGAGGTTGTAGTGAACCGAGATCACACCACTGCACTCCAGCCTGGGTGACAGAGCAAGACTCCGTCAGAAGAGGGCAAAGGAGGGGAGGGGAGGGGAGAAAAAGGGAGGGGAGGGGCTCCAGGCAGTAAGTATAGCTTGTGCAAAGGCCCTGAGGTGCTTTGAGGGCCTGACATCTGCCCCGCAGGGCTTCAAGTTACCCTGGTAGGTGGAAGAACATGGATGTCCACATTGACTTTCTAACTTACCTGGTGAGGCCCGGAGCCCTCCTCTAACCCCAGGGCTTGATTACATTTTTGCAGCCCGGGGGCAATTGCCCATCTCGTCTCCCCTGAGGTTTGCTGGGGGCTTGACCCTGCAGCCATCAGGACACCCTCCCTCAACCTTCATCCTCATCCTTGATGCTGGGGTGGGGGTAGGGGAGACAGGTCCGGGAGGTCTCACTCCAGCCAGCCACACTCCCTGGGCCTTGGCAGCTGGCTCATCTGAGGCTGAAAAATTTGCTCTTTGAAAAAGGCTTCGCTCTGTGGAAATCTGACATCTTTGTGGATCAATTGTCCCTTTCGTCTGCTTCCCAGGCTTGAAATTGTTCTTTTCCTCCCCCAGCCCCCTCCATTATGTATAATCTATCAGCCAATCCGACACCTCTGCCTGCAGAGTCTATCCCACATCCACCCACTTCTCCCTGCTCCTCTGTCTCCATCTTGGTCCAGCCCCATCACTGCCCTCCCAGAGCAGGTGAGGCACCTCCACCCTGGCCACAGCCACCCCCATCCCCACAGTCCTCTCTGAAGCAGCCAGAGGGTGCAGGTGAGCACCTGAATTGGGTCCCATCTCTCCTCTGCCTACAGCCCTCCATGGCTCCCATCTTCCTCTGGGTCAAAGCCCAAGTCCTCACTGAAGCCCACAAGGCCCTGCATGACCTGCCCTATCCCCTCCCTGCCCTCCTTTCCTCCCTGTCTCTCCCTTGCTCCCTCTGCTGCAGCCACACGGGCCTCCTGGCTTTTCCTCCAATACACCAAGTGCAGTCCTACCTCAGGGCCTTTACACGGGCTGAAATGCTCTTCCCCCAGCTGCAATAACTTCATTTACTTTTTTTCCTTTTAAAACATGTTGACCAGGTGTGGTGGCTCACACCTGTAATCCCAGCACTTTGGGAGGCCGAGGCAGGTGGATCACTTGAGGCCAGGAGTTCGAGACCAGCCTGGCCAACATGGCAAAACCCCCGTCTCTACTAAAAACACAAAAAAATTAGCCGCGTATGGTGGCATGGGCCTGTAATCCCAGCTACTTAGGAGGCTGAGGCAGGAGAATCGCTTGAACTCAGGAGACAGGGTTGCAGCGAGCTGAGTTTATGCCATTGCGCTGCAGCCTGGGCAACAGAGCGAGACTCCATCTCAAAAAAAAAGAAAAGAAAAGAAAGAAAAGAAAACATTATGTCAAGGATGTGTTTCAAGAAGGCAGTGACTCCAGCACCATGCCTGGCACACAGTAGTTGCTCAATAAAGATTCCTTCTACAATGGAAGGGATTAGTCATGAACCCTCAGGAAAAAAAAAAAAAAAAAGCTTTATATTCCCAAGAACTGCCTGGAAGCATTTGGCTGTGGACGCCAATAGAGATATTAGGGGGAGAAAAAAAAAAGGGTCCAAATTTTGGTTGCCTCCTCCTGCCTTTAATTATTTTGTCGACAAGGCTCACAATTCAGTAAGTCAAGGTGGCATTTGAGAGGGACGGTTCCCTTTAGCGTAGCTGACAGCTAATTTGTGGGAAGTTTAATTACAGGCGGCGTTAATTAACTGGCAGAGTGCTGGGCAAGGAAGGCAGCCATCTGTTCCTAAAAACGTCCTCCCCTCCTGGGCCTGGCTGGGAGGCTGTGAGGGGTGGGCTAGGAAGAAGACAGGGTGTGGGGAGGAGGCGGGGACAGAGGAGGCGGGAGGAGGGAGGACCTGGTGATGAGTCATGGCCTTCCTCACACTGTCAGGGCTGAGATCTTTGGCAGTCAGCCTCCTCCACTGACCTCTGGGAGTGCCAGTAACAGTTTCTGGGAATCTGCCTCTCATTGGTTGTATCATGAGGAGCAGAGGGTATGGGACACAGGAGGTGAAGAGCCCACTATTCTTAGCCCACATTAGAGAGGGTTGGCACCTACCAAAGGAGGTTGGGATAAGGAACTGGGACAGAGCCAGGGGTGAAGGACATGCTGAGCAGTCTTGGCCTAAGAGGAACAGATCACTCTGTCCCTGTTCCACAATGAACTCCTTCATTCTGACCATTCTTTTTTTTTTTTTTTTTTTGAGACGGAGTCTCGCTCAGTGGCCCAGGCTGGAGTGCAGTGGCACGATCTCGGCTCACTGCAAACTCCGCCTCCCGAGTTCATGCCATTCTCCTGCCTCAGCCTCCCAAGTAGCTGGGACTACAGGTGCCCGCTACCACGCCCGGCTAATTTTTTGCATTTTTAGTAGAAACAGGGTTTCACCGTGTTAGCCAGGATGGTCTCAATCTCCTGACCTCGTGATCCGCCCGTCTCGGCCTCCCAAAGTGCTGGGATTACAGGCGTGAGCCACCGTGCCCGGCCCACTCTGACCATTCTTCATGGGGGTGGTACAGAAACAGCAACAGCCTCTGGAGGTGGGCTTTTTTTTTTTTTCCTTTTATAGAGACGGAGTCTCGCTCTGTCACCCACGCTGGAGTGCAATGGTGCAATCATAGCTCACTACAGCCTCAAACCCCTGGGCTCAAGCAATCCTCCAGCCTCAGCCTCCCAAGTAGCTGGGACTACAGGTGCACGTCACCACACCCAGCTAATTGTTAAATTCTTTGTAGATATAGGGATCTCTCTGTGTTGCCCAGGCTGGTCTCAAACTCCTGGATTCAAGTGTTTCTCCCACCTCCGCCTCCCAAAACTGAGATGATGAAGCTGAGTTTGGGATTACAGGCACAAGCCCCTGACTTGCAGAGATGGACTTTTGAATTTTAATATTAGCTTTGTCCCTGCTGTTTGCCCTGGGGCAAGTCACTTAACCCCTCTGGGTTCAGTTTCCTCATGTGGAAAAGGGGGTTGATTAGAGCAGAAGCTGTTGACATTTGTCTTTTTTTTTCTTTTCGTTTGTTTTTTGAGACAGAACTTCACTTTGTTGCCCAGGCTGGAGTGCAGTGGCGCAATCTCGGCTCGCTGCAACCTCCGCCTCCTGGGTTCATGCAATTCTCATGTCTCGGCCTCCCGAGTAATTGGGATTACAGGCACCTGCTGCCACGCCCTGCTGTTTTTTTGTATTTTAGTAGAAACGGGGTTTCACCATGTTGCCCAGGCTGATCTTGAACTCCTGAGTTCAGGAAGTCTGTCCATCTCAGCCTCCCAAAGTGCTAGGATTACAGGGGTGAGCCACCATGCCCGGCCTATCATTTGTTTTTCTAGAATAATTGAACCCAAGTATTTTCAGGCTACTGAAGAAATCTCTGTTATTAGGAGAACTGTGTATGTGTATTGAAAGGAGCAAAGTATTCGATAAGGTTGAGAATTCCTGTGCCTTCTGCAACCCTGGGCCCTCAGATACCCTGTTCCTTCCACCTGGAACACCCTTCCCACCCCTGCTCAATTGCTTTGGTTTTACTTACCAGTCTTGACGTGGAAGCTTCCTTCCTGGGAAGCCTTCCTGGATCCTCCAGGTTGAGGCAAGTGCCTCTCTGGGTGCCTGCGGGACCTGTGTGTCCTCCATCACAGCACTAATCACCCTGCCCCTGCCTGGTCACACTTCCCCACTGGACTGGAAGCCCCAAGCAGGCAGGGACTGGGTGCCCAGCAAAGACCTGAAGAATTAGGTAGTCAGTGCTTGTGTGGACAAATAGCGAGAGCTACGACCCATACATTGCAAAGCAGAGGCCGATGGAATTCAAAGTCAGAGCCATTTAAAAATGGGCCAGGCCAGGTGAGTAGCTCACACCTGTAATTCCAGCACTTTGGGAGGCCGAGGCGGGAGGAACACTTGAGGTCAAGAGTTCAAGACCAGCCTGGCCAAGATGGTGAAACCCTGTCTCTACTAAAACCGCAAACATTAACGAGGCACAGTGACAGGCACCTGTAATCTCAGCTACTTGGGAGGCTGAAGGCAGGAGAATCGCTTGAATCCAGGAGGGGGAGGTTGCAGTGAGCTGACACTGTGGTGCTGCACTCCAGCCTGAGTGACATGGCGAGACTCCAGCTCAAAAAAAAAGAAAGAAGGAAGAAAAGGAAGGAAGGAAGGAAGGAAGGGAGGGAGGGAGGGAGGGAGGGAGGGAGAGAGAGAGAGAGAGAGAAAGAAAGAAAGAAAGGAAGGAAGGAAAAGAAAAGAAGAAAGAAAGAAAAATGGGCCAGGTGCAGTGGCTCACACCTATAATCCCAGCACTTTTGGAGGCTGAGGTGGGAGGATCACTTGAGGCCAGGAGTTCGAGACCAGCGTGACCAACATGGCGAAACCCCATCTCTACGAAAAATAAAAAATAAATAAATAAACAAATAAGCCGGGCATGGTGGCGGGCACGGTGGCGGGCACCTGTAATCTCAGCTACTCGGGAGATTGTGGTGGGAGGATTGCTTGAACCCGGGAGGCAGAGGTTGCTGTGAGCCAAGATCACGCCACTGCACTCCAGCCTGGGTGACAGAGTGAGACCATGTCTCAAAAATAAATAAATAAATAAATAAATAAATAAATAAAATACATTTTAAAAACAGAGAAGAATGACTCACGTGCAGGAACGAGCTCCCCGTCGCCACAGGCATGCAAGCACATAGTCAGGGGTTCTATCCTGAAGGTGGCCTCCTCAGCTCACACTGGGATTCCTTTCCACACTCTTTGCCCCCATTTCCTCCCTGAAGCCTTGGCAAAGGGCAAGAGGGAACTGCACTGGGTTTTGTGTGGGGGAGGGAGGTGCTTGGGCCTCCATGCTGCTGTAGCCCTGTATTTCTCCACATTTGTCTCCCCTCCAGCAGGGACCCTGGGCCAGAGCCCCGCTCAGACCCCGGAGCACAGGCCAGGCACTGAGGGCGTTAACAGCCCTTGTTGACTGTGAGTTGAAGAGCAGGTGGGTTTTCACCAAAGCAGAGACTGATTTCCGAGTGGGTCTGACGAGCCCTGCACCTTTCGGGGTACGTGGCCCTGGGCAAGTCATGGCTCTTCTGTGGCACAAGTGATCCTCCTGCCTCAGCCTCTTGAGTAGCTGTGACCACAGGTGCACACCACCATACCTGGCTTTTTTTTGTTGTTGTTTTGTTTTGGTTTGGTCTTTTTTTTTTTTTGTAAAGATGGGGTTTCACTATGTTGCCCAGGCTGGTCTCGAACTCCTGGACTCAAGCAATCCTCCTGCCTCAGCATTTACAGGCTTGTTAAGGGGGAATTCAGGAGAATGTGGGGGTTCCTGGCGAGCGTTTCATTCAGTCATTCATTCATTTGCTAAATAACCACTGAGCACCTACTGGGTGACATCTATATTCTGGGCATGCTAGGGACAAAGTCTCCAACATTGTGATGCTCACAGTCTATTGGGGGAAACAGATAATTTTAAAAAGCAAAGCATTATGTCAGAGAGTTGTAAATCCAGTGAGGAAAACTTCAGCAAGGCAGAGAAGTGAGGTTCCTCAGGATGGGGTAGTTGCAGCTTAAACGGGCTGCCAGGGGTGGCCTCAATGAGGCACTGATATTTGATCTGAGAATCAAAGGAAGTGAGAGAGGAAGCCGTGTGGAAACAGCATCCTAGGCAGAGGCACAGCCTGTGCAAAGGCCCTGAGGCAGGACCACACCTGGCGTGTCGGAGGAACATCGAGAAGGCCTGTGTGGCTGGAGCAGAGTGAGGGGAAGAGGGGGAAGAAGAGAGGGTGGGGAAGGGATGGGACAGGACTTGCAAGGCATTGTGGCCATTGCTTGAACCCGGGAGGCAGAGGTTGCTGTGAGCCAAGATCACGCCACTGCACTCCAGCCTGGGTGACAGAGTGAGACCATGTCTCAAAAATAAATAAATAAATAAATAAAATACATTTTAAAAACAGAGAAGAATGACTCACGTGCAGGAATGAGCTCATGTGCAGGAATGAGGGCCATGGGGAGGATGTGGGCTTTGACCCAAGGAAGGTGGGAGCCATGGAAGGTTATAGGCAGAGGAGGGATGGTGCCTGAGTCAGGTGCTCACGGGTGCCCTCTGGCTTTTGTGGAGGGAACAGTCTGTGGTGGGTTGAGGGTGGGATCTGGGAGACCAGGGCGGTGGAGACTGTGCTGGTCCCTATGAGTGGTGACAGTGCTGGAGGCAGGAGTACAGGGATAAGTGGATGGGTTCAGGATTGGTTTTCAGAGCAGAGCCCAGAGGGCCTGCTGAGGGAGGGGTCCGGAGAAAGGGAGAGGGAAGCTGAGCTGGAATCCCAAGTTTCTGGCCTGAGGCCCTGAAAAGATGGAGCTGCTGGCTGGGCGCAGTGGCTCACGCCTGTAATCCCGGCACCTTGGATGGCTGAGGCAGGCGGATTATTTGAGGTCAGGAGGTCGAGACCAGCCTGGCCAACATGGTGAAACCCCGTCTCTACTAAAAACACGAAAGATTAGCTGGGCAAGGTGGTGGGTGCCTATAATCCCAGATACTCTGGAGGCTGAGGCAGGAGAATTGCTTGAACGCGAGAGGCAGAGGTTGCAGTGAGCCGAGATTGCGCCACTGCACTCTAGCCTGGGTGACAGAGCAAGACTGTCTTAAAAAAGAAAAAAAAAAAAAGATGGAACTGCTGTTCTTGAACATTTCAAGCCAAGTCACTAGGAGAGACCCATGAGAGCTCTGATATCCTCACACAGTTGGGGCAGTCCTGGGGTCAGGGAGTCCTCAGAAATGAGTTCAAATCCTGGCTCTACCACTGCTCTGCTGTGCAACCTTGGCAAGTTGCTTTCTCTCTCTGGGCTCAGTTTTCTCAGCTGTCATTCAGATACACCTCCTTTCTGGCTCCTCTACATCTCAGCCAAGGGCTCTGCCTCCAGAACTGGCCCACTTTCACCCCTCCACACCCACCCATCAGCTCCTGCCTGGATCAAGACCGTCACTTCCTCCCTCTCCACACCTCTCCGCCCGTCACTCTCCGCATCAAAGGAAGCCTTTAAAAGCATTAATCAGCTCCCTGTGGCAAAAGGCTTGAACTGCCACTTCACCAAAGAAGACACACAGATGGTAAAAAAAAAAAAAAAAAAAAAAAAAAAAAAAGCACGTGCAAAGATGCTCAATGCCATTAGTCACTGGAGAAATGCAAATCCAAACCACAGTGAGATATCACTTCACACTTGCTAAAACGGCTAAAATTCTTTCAGCTGACAATACCAAGAGCGGGTGAGGATGGCGAGCATCCGAAGCTCTCCTACGCTGCCCATGGGAAGGCAAAACAGTGCAACCCTTTAACTCTTTACGAAGTTAGACGTACGTTCACCAACCCCCGCCCCCAGCAATCCCGCTCCTGGGAACTCGCCCAAGAGACATGGAAACATGCGTCCAGTCCGTGCAAAACCCCGTACCTGGCTGTTTCTAACAGCTCTGTTCCTAATGTCCCCAAACTGGAAGCGATCCAGCAGGTGTGTTTGCATAAACAAACCGGGTCACCTCCACGCAGTGGAGCGCTATTCGGCAGTCACAAGGAAACTGCACCCGAGACACGCAACAATGTCGGTGATTCTCAAATGCATTCTGCAGAGTGAAAAACGCCAGACACAAAAGGCCGCCCACTGTATGCTCCCATTTATAATGATGTTCTGGAAATTGCTCAGGGAACCCCCGGGTGTGTGTTTAACTCCAGGAAAGGGCTAGGGGCAGAGACTAGGGTATGTGTGTGAGTGGAGGTGGAGTGAGGGTTGGTTGGCTGGTTTTCTTTTTTCTTTTTCTTTTTCCTTTTTTTTTTTTTGAGATGGAATCTTGCTCTGTCGCCCAGGCTTGAGAGCAGTGGCGTGATCTCAGCTCACTGCAACTTCCGTCTCCTGGATTCAAGAAATTCTCCTGTCTCAGCCTCCCGAGTAGCTGGGACTACAGGTGCATGCCACCACACCCAGCTAATTTTTGTATTTTTAGTAGAGACGGGGTTTCACCATATTGGCCAGGCTGGTCTTGAACTTCTAACCTCAGGTGATTCACCTGCCTTGACCGCCCAGTGTGCGGGGATTACAGGAGTGAGACACCGCGCCCGGCCTGTTTTTTGTTGGTTGAGACAGGGTCTTCCTCTGTTGCCCAGGCTGGAGTGCAATGGTGTAATCGTGGCTCACTGCAGCCTCAACCTCCTGGGCTCAAGTGATCCTCCCGCCTCAGCCTCTCAAGTAGCTATGACCACAGGTGCACACCACCACGCCTGGCTTTTTTTTTTTTTTAGTACAGACGGGGTCTCATCATGTTGCCCAGGCTGGTCTCAAACTCCTGGACTCAAAGCGACCCTCCCGCCCCAGCCTCCCATAGTGCTGGGGTTACAGGCGTGAGCCGCCATGCCTGACCAAGACAGGTTTTGTCCACTGGAGCATTCCCAGCAGAGGACAAAGGGACATGAGGAAGCATTTTGGGGAGATGAGACTGTTCTGTATCTTGATTGTGGTGGGGTTCCATGATCATGCATTTGTCAAAACTCGTAAATCTGTAGACTAAATGTTAATGACCACTTCTCCTCTGCTCCCCGGTGTAGTCTCCCCTGGCTACACTGCCCTCTTCGACGTTTCCTGCCGCTGGACCTCCAGACTTGCTGTTCCCTCTCCCTGGAATGCTGTTCCCCACATCTCCCTTCATGTCTTTCTGTGGTTGAATCGTTCCCATCTCTTTTTTTTTTTTTTTTTTTTGAGTTGGAGTTTCGCTCTGTCGCCAGGCTGGAGTGCAGTGGCACGATCTCAGCTCACTGCAACCTCTGCCCATCTCTTGGGTTCAAGCGATTCTTCCTGCCTCAGCTCCCTGAAGAGCTGAGACCACAGGTGCACGCCACCACATCCGGCTAATTTTTTGTATATTTAGTAGAGATGGGGTTTCACCATATTGGCCAGACAAGTCTCGAACTCCTGACCTTGTGATCCACCCACCTAGGCTTCCCAGAGTACTGGGATTAGAGGCATGAGCCACCGCACCCAGCTGAATCGCTCCCATATGTCACCTCCTCAGGGAGGCCCTCCCTGATCACTCCTAACTAAATTCACCAGCCCCCTCCCTAACCTGCTACTCCATCACCCCGTTGCACTAAAACAAACAAACAAACAAAAAACACTGCAATTCATTAGATAATAAACTCCCTGAGAGTGGAGGTCTCTCTTGGTCACAGCAGTGTCCCCAGCACAGCACTAGCAGATAGTAGGTGCTCATTAAATATGGATCGAGAGGCAGGAGTTCGAGACCAGCCTGGGCAACATGACAAAACCCACTACAAAAATTAGCCAGGCATGGCGGTGCACGCCTGTAATCCCAGCTACTTAGGAGGCTGAGGTAGGAGAATTGCTTGAACCCAGGAGGTGGAAGTTGTGGTGAGCCGAGATTGTGCACTGCACTCCAGCCTGGGTAACAGAGCAAGACCTTGTCTCATTCTAAAAAAAATAAAAAATAAAAAAAAATAAAGAGGCGGTTGAGTGAAAGAGCAGAGCACGCGGGGCTCTGTGAACCCGGGTTTAAATCCAGGCTTGGCCCTGGTGTGCTGTGTGGCTTCAGGTAAATCGTATCACCTCTCTGTTCCTCAACTGGAAGGTGGGATTAACACGCCTCTCTTGCAGGAGTGTGGGGAGGTTTAATCCAGCAGGCACCAGCCCTTAGCTCCCTGAGTCCTCCTGTGGGCAAAAGCCCTAAACCTCGTTTGCAGATGCCCTGGAGCCTACCTAGCCTTGCCCAGCCAGGGTGCAGCCTCAGGGAATGCTTGCTGAATGGCAGAACAGACAAATCAGCGGCAACACAAGCAAATGCCTTTGCTTTGTAATTAAGTTCGCTTGGTAATTAAGTCCTCAAACATCCCAGCCCTCCCTCATCTTAGCCCTAAGGACTTATTTTGCAGTTTTCCAAAATGCTCACAATCAACTGCACCGCCTGTCCCTTTGCACGGACTGTGAACCGGGCATCCCCCGGTGCGCTCTTTCCCCCAACTTCCACTTTTCTTGCCAAGTTCCTACTTGTCCTTCAGGTTCACTTGAAATCTCCTCTCCTCCAGGAAGCCTGCCCTGCACCCCATTCTCTGGGCTCCCTCAGCCCTGGCTGTCCAGGTCCATCTCTCCCCCAAAGCCTGGGGCTCCTTGAGGGCTGGGCAGGGGCCCAAGAACTGTATTTCCCAGCGCAGATGTAGGCACTGAGTGGGGAACCCTTAATACTCAGTGACTGCCTTCATGGGGCCAGGGTTCAAATCCCAGCTCAGTCACTTTGCGGCTTTGTAGTCCTAGTGAGTCTGGTCCCATGTCACAGACTCAGTTTCCCCCCTCTGGAAGATGGGGCATCCACAGGAACCTGGCCCTGGCTGCAGGGGGTCAGTGAAGTTTCCTGCAAAGCGTGGTCATCCGCCCAGCAGGCTGCATTGCTCAGTGGCAGTTCTGAAAGCTCCTGCCATCCCCAAGTGCCCCGCTCCTCTGGGGCTCAATTTCCCCATTTGGCCACACTCCCCCTTAGACAAACACAGATGGGGCACCACCTGGCTGGGCAGGAGGGGGCCTCGGCAGCTTCTCAGGAAGAACAGCAGCCAAGGTGGGGGCTGGCGGGGCTGGCACGGGCCAGCCTCGTTAAGCTGCCAGTCCTTGGCACCACTCTGCTTTCGTGGAGGCGGCTGGAGAAGGGCCCAGGCCTGGCTGTTGGGGGACTGAGGAAGCTGGGATGAAGCTGAGACCCTTTTGCAGAGGGGGCAGGCCCTGAGTGATGGCAGGAAGTTCTATGTTCACTTATTAAGCATCTACTGGATGCCAAACCAGGCTACTCAGGCAGGGCGTTTGCTGTGCTGTTCTAGCTGCCAGGATCACATTTCCTGTTCATAGCATTATCTACTGCTCATTCTGATCTCAGTCTAGAAAACACCACCTCCAGGAAGCCTTCCAGTTTCTCTAGAATAAGCCAGGTGCCTCCCTTTGGGTTGGCACAGTGCCTGAGTTTTCCCCATCACAGTTTGATCACTCAATATCTACTTTTAGAAATGGGGTCTTGCTCTGTGGCCCACTGCTGGAGTGTAACGGTATGATCAGAGCTCACGGTAGCCTGTAGCTCACTGTAGCTCAGGCAATGCTCCCGCTTCAGCCTTCCGAGTAGCTGTGATCACCCAATATTATAACTGGGCTGTGGGCGGGTCACTTAGGCCATCAACAAATGCAGACAGAGCACTTTGTAGGTGGCAGACACTATGCTTATCACTGTTCACACTCAGCGAACCCCATGGTGCAGGTGCTGATGCTACCTCTTTTTTACAGAAGGGGCAACTGAGGCTCAGAGTGGTTGAATGGTGGAGTGAAGCCACATGGCCTGGAGTCTGGTACACAGAAGGGCCCGGAAAAAGCTGATTTCCATTCCCAGGGACAGTAAGCTCACTCACCACTGAAGGAGGCCTAAGTTGGAGGTGTGGGGATTCATTCATTCAAAAAATATGTATTGGCCAGTCATTGAAGGCCAGGTTACTCAAGTGTGTCAGAGTGACAGGTGGTGCTGGACACTTCCAACATCCATTCTCTCATCCCCCATAGTAATAGAAGTCCTGGTTTTCAGCTGAAGAGTTGGTCATTCAGAATAAAGACTACGTTTCCCAGCAAGCTTTCTGCCAGGCATGGCCACATGACTCATTCTGGCCAATGCAGTATGAGCAGAAGTGGTGCCTGGGATTTCCAAGAAGTGTCCTTAAAGGGGCAGAGTCAGCTCTTCCTCACTCTTTCCTCCTTATTGCCTGGGAGGCAGATGTGATGGCTGGAGCGCACACAGCTGCCTTGTCCCATGAGGAGGAGGCCACTTACTGAGGATATGGTGGATGGAAGGACTCTGGGTTGCAGACACCACAGCATCTCCATGCCATCGCAGGACTGACTACTCACATTTCACATTCAGGAGCAAATCAGCCCCATATGCCTACACCGCTGCAGTTGGGTCTTGCATACCACAGCCAGCCCGAGCCTGACCACTACATTTGTCCCTCTCTCCTTCTGTTTTTCTACCCTCGCCTCCCCTCATGCCTGCTGGACTGAAAAGCCTGCTTCCGCTTGGTAGCACTGGCCTGCAAGGGCTGTCCACAGTGGCCAAGGCAGCGGCCTCTGGATAGTGCAGCGTCTGTTTGCGGCAGTAGACACAGCAGGGGCAGGAGTGCCACAGGGGCCAGGCACGGTGGCTCACAAATGTAACCCCAGCACTTTAGGAGGCTGAGACGGGCAGATCACTTGAGGTCAGGAGTTTGAGACAAGCTTGGACAACATAGCAAAACCCCGTCTCTATTAAGATACAAAAATTAAGGCTGGACGCGGTGGCTCAAGCCTGTAATCCCAGCACTTTGGGAGGCCGAGGCGGGCGGATCACGAGGTCAGGAGATCAAGACCATCCTGGCTAACAAGGTGAAACCCCGTCTCTACTAAAAACATAAAAAATTAGCCGGGCGTGGTGGCGGGCGCCTGTAGTCCCAGCTACTCGGGAGGCTGAGGCAGGAGAATAGCGTGAACCTGGGAGGCGGAGCTTGCAGTGAGCTGAGATCGCGCCGCTGCACTTCAGCCTGGGCGACAGACCGAGACTCCATCTCAAAAAAAAAAAAAAAAAAAAAGATTCAAAAATTAGCTGGGGAAGGCAGCATGTGCTCATGGCCTCAACTGATCTGCCCGCCTCAGGCTCCCACAGTGCTAGGATTATGGACATGAGCCACCGTGCCCGGCCTCGTCTCCTTTTCTTAGAAGGAAAAGATCTGCATAGATCTTATTTCCAAATAAGGTCCATTGACAGGGGATGGTCAGAACCAGGGGTTAGGGGTTCCACATCTCTTCTTGGGGCCACAATTCCACCCACTACATGGTATAAGAGATTTGTGTGGGAGGTGAGCTCAGGAAGCTCTGGGAGAGAAGTGGATGGGGAAGGGAAGGAGACAGTAGCAGGCTCATTGACAAGACAGTACTGGGTTCATTGACTTCTGGGGCTCATTCGACTGGGGACCTCTAGGAGACACAGTAGAACATACTTCAATTTGTCCCATAAGAGGGAGGAGGGAGTGGGGGCATTTATCTACCACTTCCCATCTGTCACTGGCTGAGGGCTGCTCTGGGAGGTATTAGGCCAACACAGAAAACCTAAAGACTAAGTAGTCAGCCCGGCAAAGTGAAGTTGAGGAGCAAGAATTCTGTTCCAGGCAGAGGGAACGGCATTTGCAAAATTCTAGAGGGGAGCAAAGCAAGATGCCTCTGGGGCATTGCAAATCATCCAGGCTTCAGAGATCGGCAGGGGCCCAACCACAGGGGTGCATGTAGGCCACAGAGAAGAGTGTGGCCTTTACCTGGAGGGCAATGGGGAACCATGGGAGAGTTTAGAGCATGGGAAAGACTATTATGCCCATGTTACAGGTCTGGAAGCTGAGGCGCAGAGAGGCTAAGGGATTTAGCTGATGTCATACAGCTTTTTTTTTTTTTTTGAGATGGAGTCTCGCTCTGTCGCCCAGGCTGGAGTGCAGCGGCCTGATCTCAGCTCACTGCAAGCTCCACCTCCTGGGTTTATGCCGTTCTCCTGCCTCAGCCTCCCGATTAGCTGGGACTATAGGCGCCCGCCACCTCGCCCGGCTAGTTTTTTTTTGTTTGTTTGTTTTTGTTTTTTTTTTTTTTCGTATTTTTTAGTAGAGACAGGGTTTCACCGTGTTAGCCAGGATGGTCTCGATCTCCTGACCTTGTGATCCGCCCGTCTCGGCCTCCCAAAGTGCTGGGATTACAGGCTTGAGCCACCGCGCCCGGCCGTCATACAGCTTATGAATAGCAGAGACAGAAATCCGACTTGAGTGGGCTGCAGACAGATTGAGGTTGTGAAATTTGGGGGATGGGGACTGGGGAGAAGGTGAGGCCAATGCCCAGGGCTGAAGCTCAGGCCGGGGGCACAATTGGAGACCTAGCTGGAGAGGCAATGCTATAGGGAAGAGAATGAAGCTGGTGCAAGCCTGGAGGCCAACCTGGCGGTGAGGACTCGGGACCCCTGACCCCCACCAGCCCCACCCTGATCCCGGCACTTCACCCTCCCTCCAAATCAAGTCCAGGTGGGCTCTGAGGATATATGAACTCAGACCTGAGTAGGACAAAAGAGCCAGCTACGGAGAGAAAGGGCTTTCCAGGCAGGAGGCCCAGCCCATGCAAAGGCCCTGGGGCAGGATCCTGCCTGGTGTATTGGAGGAACAGCAAGGAGACCTGTGTGGCTGCAGCAGAATGAGGGATGGTGAGAGGGGGTCAGGAATTTGGGTTTTAAGCACTGACCTCATTGTAGGAGGGCGTGGCTTGAACAAGTCTGGGTCCCTCTTGGAGTCTTAGACAAGGGTAACATTGCACCTTCTACAGTGTGTTGCTAGGAACCTCCAGAAGCTGATGCTGGTAGAGTCTTAGCACGGTGAGGGCTGAATCTGCACCGCTGGGGGCCAGCAGCCCTTTTGTGGCATCCCTGGGCCTCTTTGGGGCCAAAGATGCCCTGAACCTTCAAGAAGTTTTCTCAAAGATTGCCCAGGCACCGGCAAATCACAGACCTAGGAATGATCCATTGGTTACAGGCCCAGGCAGCTGGCAGCTCCCGGGACAGAATGTACCAGGGTGATGTCACAGAAGCTGGGGGCATCTAGAACCCTGGGGATTCCTGGTCTCCGTGTCATCTGCCAGAAAGGCCACCTGCGCCAGCACCTCCTGAGTCTGGCCTTCAAAGACACGATGCATGCTGCGCTGCCGTCCGGGGCCCTTAATGCTTAGAGCCACCAGGGTAGCAGTGGCTGCGTCGCTGCCTCTGAGCCACGCGGTCATTCCAACTCAACCGCCCTCGCATCCTGGCCACAGGCCCCCTGGGAGGCCCCGGAGATGCCCAAAGGCCCCCTGCCTGCCGTCTCCAGTGGGACCTAGCAGCACACAGCCAGCGAAGAGGGTGACCATGGAGTGGCCACGGCCGGGCCGAGCCCTGGTGGCGGTCAAAGCCTTGCTGGTCTTGTCGGTGCTCCAGGTGCCCGCGCAGGCGGTGGTCCGGGCCATGCTGGAAGACAACTCAAGCTCGGTGGACTTTGCGGATCTGCCAGCGCTGTTCGGCGTCCCGTTGGCCCCCGAGGGCATACGGGGCTACCTGATGGAGACCAAGCCAGCCAACGCGTGCCATCCCGTCGAGGCCCCGCGACTGGGCAATCGCTCTCTGGGTGCCATTGCACTGATTCGCCGCTACGACTGCACCTTCGACCTCAAGGTACTGAACGCCCAGCGCGCTGACTTCGAGCGGCCATCGTGCACAACGTCTACTCCGAAGACCTCTTGAGCATAGACCCACGTTACGAGACCTGAGGGAGCCAGATCGCCATCCCCTTCGGTGTTCGTGGGCAGGCTGCCTCGCAGGACCTGCGGGTACATCCTGGCTGCGACAAGTCGCCCATCGTGCTGCTCCTGCCCGGACGACCCCGCCATGCCACGACTGGAACCGTCACCTGGTGCTGACCTGTGTCCTGGCGTCTGGGCCCGTACCCTGGCCCTGGTCGTATCAACCCTCATTGTCGTGAACCGCCTGTGGCTCTGGGCCCAGGCCTGCTGCAGCCACAGACGGCCGGCGAAGACGTCTACCTGCCAGAAGGCCCAGGTCCGCACCTTCACGCGACGCAACGACCTGTGTGCCATCTGCCTGGATGAGTACGAGGAGGGCGACCAACTCAAGATCCTGCCCTGCTCCCACACCTACCACTGCAAGTGCATTGACCCCTGGTTCTCCCAAGCCCCCCAGCGCTCCTGCCCCGTGTGCAAACAGTCGGTGGCCGGCACGGAAGATAGCTTTGACTCCACCACTGACAGCTTCAGCGACGAGGACCCCTCCCTACCGGGCCACCGGCCCCCCATCTGGGCCATTCAAGCCCGGCTACGCTCCCGAAGGCTGGAGCTGCTGGGCTGCGCCAGCCCCCACTGCCACTGCAGCACCACGCCCCTGGAGGCAGAGGATACCACTGTCTCCCCAGTCCCTCCTGAGGCCCCTGGTCCGTAAAGATCTAGGGTAGGGAGGGCGGGCGATGAGGAATGTTTCTGGTCTGAAAAGAATAAAGTGGGTTTGAAAGCAGATTCTCGCCCATCCCCCATCAAGCCTAAGGCCAGTGCCTGTTTCTGCGGGCGAGCGAGGGGAGGTGAGGGCTGTGGGCCCTTTTTGGGGCAGCTGTGACCATGGTGCCGGAGTGGCTTTGAGACGGGGCGTCCGTGCTTTGGTTCCAGTCCCAGGCACACGGGCTGCTGGTCCTGGATGGCCCTTATTCTTCATTCACACTTTTTCTTTTTCTTTTTTCTTTTTTCTTTTTTTTGAGACGGAGTCTCACTCTGTCGCCCAGGCTGGAGTGCAGTGGCCGGATCTCAGCTCACTGCAAGCTCCGCCTCCCGGGTTTACGCCATTCTCTCGCCTCAGCCTCCCGAGTAGCTGGGACTACAGGCGCCCGCCACCTCGCCCGGCTAGTTTTTTGTATTTTTTTAGTAGAGACGGGGTTTCACCGTGTTCGCCAGGATGGTCTCGATCTCCTGACCTCGTGATCCACCTGTCTCGGCCTCCCAAAGTGCTGGGATTACAGGCTTGAGCCACCGCACCCGGCCACACACTTTTTCTTTTAAAATAAACGTTTTATTTTGGAACCAGTTTAGATTTCCAGAAAAGTTGCAAAGGTGCCACAGAGTTCTCCAACCCCTTCTACTCCGTTTCCTCTGATGTCTCGTGGAATCCCAGGTGTGATGGGATGGGAGGCTGAGGTGGGAGGTTCGCTCAAGGTTAGAGGTTTGAGACCAGCCTGGGCAACATAGCAAGACCCCACCTCTACAGAAAAATTTTTTTAGGCCGGGCGTAGTGGCTCACGCCTGTAATCCCAGCACTTTAAGAGGCCAAGGAGGGAGGATCATGAGGTCAGGAGATCAAGACCATCCTGGCCAACATGGTGAAACCGTGTCTCTACTAAAAAATACAAAAATGAGCTGGGCGTGGTGGTGTGCGCCTGTAGTCCCAGCTGCATGCTACTTGGGAGGCTAAGGCAGGAGAATTGCTTGAACCCGGGAGGTGGAGGTTGCAGTGAGCCGAGATCGCGTCACTGCACTCCAGCCTAGTGACAGCGAGACTCTATCTCAAAAAAGAAAAAAAAATTTCATTAGCCAAGTGTGGTGATGCATGCCTGCAGTTCCAGCTACTTGAGAGGCTGAGGTGGGAGGTTTGCTGGAGCCTGGGAGGTGAGCTATGATCACACCACTGCACTTCAGCTTGGGTGACAGAGCGAGACCCTGTCTCAACAAAAAAAAAAAAAAAAAAAAAAAAAAATGCAAGGAGGCAAGGGGTTTTTCTGGGCAGTGAGCGGGCTGCTTGGCCATGCTCCAATGAGAAATAGCTACTAGGTGAGGCCATGGGAGGAAAAGGGTCAAGGTCGCCTTTGCGACGTCCCCTGGAACAGCATGAATGTGACAGTCACGTGCAAGATTCCAACACAAGCCCAGGAAACCTCCGGGGAGCGCCCACTCTGTGCCAGATGCTGTTCCAGGCACACAGTCACAGCAATGACCAAAACAGAGACAAGTCCCTGCTCTCCTGGGACTGCTATTCCAAGGTGGTGGATAGATACAAAGTATATAATTAAATAAATGAGCAGGAAGATGTCAGCAGGAGATAAATCCTGGGGCTAAAACACAAGCCGGTTATGAGATGGAGAGAGCTTGAGGGGTGGTCAGGGAGGTTAGGGAGGAAACATTAGAACGGAGACTCAGTGCTGGGCACCGTGGCTCACACTTGCCCTCCCAGCCCTTTGGGAGGCTGAGGTGAGCAAATCCCTTGCGTCTAGGAGTTCGAGACCAGCCTGGGCAACATAGTGAAACTCTCTCTCTCAAAAAATACAAAAATTAGCAGGGTATGGTGGTGCACACCTGTAGTCCCAGCTACTCAGGAGGCTGAGATGGGAGGAACACTTGAGCCCAGGAGGTCAAGGCTGCAGTGAGCTATGATAGGACCACTGCACTCCAACCTGAGTGACAGAGTGAGACCCTGTCTCAAAAAAAAAAAAAAAAAAAAACCAGACTGGAAAGAGAGGAAGGAGTTGTTAGTGCAGGAAGGACATTCCAGACAGAGTGTACAGCCCATGCAAAGGCCCTGTGGCAGGACTGCACCTGACATGTTAGAGGACCAGCCCGAGGCCTGTACAGCAGCAGCAGAGTGAGTCAGGGGGGAGAGGGAGGAGGGGACGGTGGGAAGTGGATAGGGCAGATGGTACAGGCCCTAGTAGAGCTTTGTAAGAAATGGATTTTGGGCCAGGTGTGGTGGCTCACGCTTGTAATCCCAGCACTTAGGAAGTCCGAGGAGGGCGGATCACAAGGTCAGGAGATCGAGATTATCCTGGCCAACATGGTGAAACCCCGTCTCTATTAAAAATACAAAAAATTAGCCAGGCGTGGTGGCATGCACCTATAGCCCCAGCTACTCGGGAGGCTGAGGCAGGAGAATCGCTTGAACCTGGGAGGCAGAGGTTGCAGTGAGCTGAGACTGCGCCACTGCACTCCAGCCTGGCGACACAGAGACATTCTGTCTCAAAAAAAAAAAAAAAAAAAAAAAAAAGAAAGAAAAAGAAATGGATTTTGTTCTGGGGTGCTGACTAAAAACCACTGGAGGGTCCGGGCTCAGTGGCTCACGTCTGTAATCCCAACACTTTGGGAGGCTGAGATGGGTGGATCACCCGAGGTCAGGAGTTTGAGACCAGCCTGGTCAACATGGCGACACCCCATCTCTACTAAAAATACAAACCTTAGCTAGGCGTGGTAGTGCGTGCCTGTAATCCCAGCTACTTGGGAGGCTGGGGCAGAGAATCGCTTGAATCTGGGAGGCAGAAGTTACAGTGAGCCAAGATCATGCCACTGCACTTCAGCCTGGGTGACCGAGCGAGACTCTCTCTCAGTAAAAAAAAGGAAAGAAAAGAAAAGAAGAGACACAGAGACAAAGACACAGGGAAGACAGCCACGTCACAACAAAGGTAGAGATTGGAATGATGCACCCACAAACTTGTTACCTCCTCTTTTTATGAAGACACCACTCATATTGGATTAGGGTCCATCTTAATGACATCATCTTATTTGTCTTCACAGATCCTATTTCCAAATACGGTCGCATTCCCAGATATGAGGGGTTAGGATTTCAACATATTTTTTGAGAGGATGCAGTTCAACCCATAACATAGGGGTGAGAGAAAAGGAGACCCAGCTTTGGGGACTTGCCAGACCTGGATTTGAAGCTGGCTTTGCTGTTTCTGGCTTTCTTTGAGATGATGGGCATGGCCATTTCCTTCTCTGAGCTCCACTCCATGGATATGGAAAATGGACATTCTAACAGCATGTACCTCATACTCTTGCTGGGAGACTTTAAAGAGGTACTTCATGCAAATGCATTTTTTTTTTTTTTTTTTGAGACTGAGCCTCGTCACCCAGGCTGGAGTGCAGTGGCACGATCTTGGCTCACTGCAACCTCCACCTCCTGAGTTCAAGTGATTCTTCTGCCTCAGCCTCCCAAGTAGCTGGGATTACAGGCATGCACCACCATACCTGGTTAATTTTTGTGTTTTTAGTAGAGACGAGGTTTCACCACGTTGACCAGGCTGGTCTCGAACTCCTGACCTCAAGTGATCCTCCCGCCATGGCCTCCAAAAATGCCAGGATTACAGGCGTGAGCCACTCAGCCCGGCCAGCAAATACAAAATTTAATGTGCTTCCTCCACCTCTTCGATTGCCACAGTGCTGGGTGCCACTTCCACACCTTTGCACAGGCAGTTTTCTCTGCCCAGAGTGCCCTCCACATGCCTCGCTCAGCCTAGCTCAGCATTACCGTTCCTTCAGTCCCTTGCACACATCTACAAAAAGGATCCCAAATACGAAAGTCAGGAGTCCTGGGTTTAGGCCGGGCACGGTGGCTCACACCTATAATCCTAGCACATTGGGAAGCCATGACAGGAAGATTGCTTGAGCCCAGGAGTTCAAGACCAGCCTGGGCAACACAGCGAGATCCCATCACTACAGATACATTTTTTAAAATTAGCCAAGCCTGGTAGTGCCTGACTGTAGTCCCAGTCACCTGGGAGGCTGAGGCAGGAGGATCACCTGAGCCCAGGAGGTCAAAGCTGCAATGAGCTATGATCACACTACTGCATTCCAGCTTAGCTTGGGTGACACAGAGAGACTCTATCTCAAAAAAACAAAAAAATAAAAATAAAAAAAGTCCTGGGTTCAAATTCCCAGTCCTGCTACTTACTTTGAAGCCCCTGAGAATGCCACTGCCCCCTCAAGAGTCTTGACTCACTCCTCTGTAAATGAGGATAACAGTGCTAGCTACCTATGGCAGACATGTATTTGGGGGCAGCAGCACAGTGCAGCTATGGGAAACTAACTGTCTTCCGTTCTGAGTACAGGTGGCTGCAAGGAGTGGGGAGAAGAGACCTTCTTCCTGGTTCTGGGTAGTCACATGACCCAGCCCTAGCCAATGAGAGGATTATACCCTCTAAGCCACAGTGATTGGTTCAGGATGGCACATGTGATCCAAGCTGGGCCAATGAGAGCCAGCCCTAGGGTTTGTCCAAGAAGGATCAAAAAGAAGGCTCTTCTGGAAGGGTGCTGGTTCACGTCTGTAATCCCAACACTTTGGCAGGCCGAGGTGGCCAGATCACTTGACATCAGGAGTCCAAGACCAGCCTGGGCAACATGGTGAAACCCCCGTCTGTACTAAAAATACAAAAATTAGCTGGGCGTGGTGGCAGATGCCTATAATCCCACCTACCTGGGAGGCTAAGGCAGGAGAATCACTTCAACTCAGGAGGTCGAGGTGAGCAGTGAGCTGAGGTGACCCCTCACTTACTTCACCTCTGTATTAGTTCATTCTCACGCTACTATGAAGAAATACCTGAGACTGGGTAATTTATAAAGGAAAGAGGTTTAATTGACTCAGTTCTGCCCAGCTGGGGAGGCCTCAGGAAACTTATAATTATGGTAGAAGGGGAAGCAAACATGTCCTTCTTCACATGATGGCAGGAGAGAGAAGTGAAGAGTGAAGAGGGGGAAGCACCTTAAACCATCAAATCTCATGAGAACTCACTCACGCTCACAAGAACAGCATGGGGGAAATGCCCCCATGATCTAATCACATGCTACGAGGTCCCTTGCCCAACATGTGGGGATTACAATTCAGATTACAATTCAAGATGAGATTTGGGTGGGGACACAGAGCCAACCAGACCATATCACCCCCTCAGCATCTCAGCTTCCTCAGCTGTCAAATGACAGTGACCCAAGGCGGAGACCACAAACGTTTTCTGTACACAGTTGCCCATGAGCCCTCCTATCACCATTTGAGCTTGGTGGGTGTAATTTTCCCCATTTCTCCCAGGAGGAAGCTGGCATACAGAGAAGGGGCCACCTCTGCCCAAGTGTCACAGCTAAGGAGAAGCTGCACCAGGCCTCAGCATCCGCCCTTCCCCATGCCCGGCTCCCCAAACCTCCCGCCTCACTGGCTGTGTCCCAACTTGGCCCCTGCCAGGCCAGATGTCCAGCTGCAAATTAAACAGATTTGCCGTCCGAGGTCAGACTGCTTCTTTTGTCTTTTCTCCCATCCTGCTCCAAGGTCTCAGGTTTTATGCCAGGATAGTTAAACTCTCAGAGACAGAAAACATTGCTGGGAAGGAAGATCTGTCTGTACAGGGTGATATGTCTTGGGTTGGCACACGCTACACTGCCTTGTCCAGCAGCCCACATTCTGCCTGGGGCTCCTGGTGACTAGAGGTGGGAAGAAGAGAGAGAAACCCATGGGTGGAACACATTGGTGGGAGTCAGACATTATTGCACTGTACCTTTTCATGAGCAGGCAGAGAATTGTAGCCCAGAGAAAGGTGGGTCCAGCCCATGCTCACCCAGTGTGTTGGGGCCAAAGACAAGATTCAAATTCATGTCACCTGACTCTGGCGGGCTGGCATTTCCCTAAGTCTTGTCTGGGTAGCTCATGTGTCAACAAATAATTGGCAGCCAGGCATGGTGGCTCACTCCTGTAATCCCAGCACTTTGGGAGGCTGAGGCAAGAGGATTACTCGAGCCTAGAAGTTTGAGACCAGCCTGGGCAACATATCTAGACCCTGTCTCCACCAAAAATTAAAACAAAAAAAATTAACCAGGTGTGGTGGCACATGTCTGTAGTACCAGCTACTTGGGAGGCTGAGATGGGAGGGTCACTTGAGCCCAGGAGTTCAAGGCTGCAGTGAGCTGAGACTGTGCCACTGCACTCCAGTCTGAGCAACAGAGTGAGACCCTATCTCAAAAATAACACCACCAAAAAGAAAAGAAAACCCAAAAAACAAAATAAAACCCAGACACACAGCCTTGGGGACCTGTCCTCACACACAGAGACCCCACCTCCACTCCCACTACTCCCACAGTCTGCACTGGGTTTAGATTTTCTTCACTGAGGTGTTTTGCTGATCAGCTTTTAATTTTACTATAGTGAAATCCACCAATTTGTTTTCTTTTAGGGTTCTTGCTCTCTGTGTCCAAAGAAACCGTTGCCTACCCTGAAGCTACAAAAATATTGCTTTTATTTTCCTCTAAAATTTTTATAATTCAAGCTTTCATGTTTAGTCTATGATGCATCTTGAATTGATTTTTGTGTATGGTGTGAGGTAGGGGTTAGGGTTCTTTATTTCCCCACACTGGTAGCCAATTGTTCCAGAGGCTTTTGTTGAAAATACTTGCCTTTTGTCATTGGATCATCTAAAAGCAAATGACCATGTGTGTATATGTTGGTTGGGGGGCCTCCTTCTGGGTTCTCTATTTTGTTTCATGGATCTATATTTGTCAATCCTTATGCCAATACCCTTGTCTTGTTTACTGTAGCTTTATTAGACATAGACTTCCTTCTTCTTCTCCTCCTTCTTCTTCCTCTTCTTCTTCTCCTTCTTCTTCTCCTTCTTCTTCCTCCTCTTCTCCTCCCTCCTCTTCTTCTTCTCCTTCTTCTTCTTCTCCTTCTTCTCCTTCTTCTTCTTCTCCTTCTCCTTCTCCTTCTCCTTCTCCTTCTCCTTCTCCTTCTCCTTCTCCTTCTCCTTCTCCTTCTCCTTCTTCTTCTTCTTCTTCTTCTTCTCCTTCTTCTTCTTCAGTCTTGCTCTGTTCCCCAGGTTGGAGTGCAATGACACAATCATAGCTCACTGCAACCTTGACCTCCTGGGTTCAAGTGATCCTCCCACCTCAGCCTCCCAAGTAGCTGGGACTACAAGCATGTGCCACCACGACTGGACAAATTATTTATTTCTTGTAGTGATGGGGTCTTGCTATGTTGCCCAGACTGGTCTCAAACTCCTGGCCTCAAGCAGTCCTCCCACCTTGACCTCCCAAAGTGCTGAGATTGCAGGCATGAGCCACTATGCCCAGCCTGGATGTAGATTTCAAAGAGCAATATCCATGTGGTGTCAGCTCCATATACAGACTTCCAGCAGGACCAAGGGAGCTGCTGGGAAATGGAAACACTAGTGTTTTCTCCAGGGATTCATCCATGGATGAGCATTCCTCTAAAGTAGCATCTCATAGCATCTTTGCTCCTAGAACACACTGCATTCTTGGGATGACACCCAATCATACTTCCTGACCACCTGGGATTTGTTGATTGGTGTCACCTCATTTCATTTGTTTATTCATCACATATTTGCTAAGCACCTTCTATGTGCCAGAGCCTGTGCTGGGCACTGGGACACAGAAGTGACCACGACAAACCCAGCCCCCACCTTCACGAACTCTGTCCAGTGGAGGAGGCAAATATTGAACTATGTTTGAACAACGGAACAAGAATGTTTCAAATAGTGATGAGTCCCAGGAGAGAAATAAGAAGGAGATAAGATAAAGTGTGTGAGAGGCAGGACCAATCAAAGAATGCTAGAGTTACTGGGTGAAAGTTGAGGGAGAAACAGGCTATTTGCACAGTCTCAAAGTAACTCTTTCATGATACTCATTCATTGGAAAAGAATAAAGATAACTTTCTGGGGGGAAATCTGGCTGGTACCACCTTAGCCAAGGGATCAAAATTAATGCCCCCAGCAACAAGACACATTGACAGTGTATGCCTCCTGATCTGATGTTCTGAGGGGACCACAGTACCATCTCAGTGGGATCTGGGCAGAAATGCAGAATCTCTATCTAATCATGATTAGACACCAGAAAAGCTTGAACTGAGCGACCTTCTGTAAAACACCTGGCCAGTGCTCTTCAAAAGAGTCAAGGTTGATTGGGCATGGTGGCTCATGCCTGTAATCCCAGCACTTTGGGAGGCCAAGGCAGGAGTTGGACACCAGCCTGGTCATCATAGTGAGACACCATCTCCACAAAAAATAAAAATAAAATTAGCTGGGTGTGGCCCTGGCACGGTGGCTCACATCTGTAATCCCAGCACTTTGGGAGGCTGAGGCGGGTGGATCCTGAGGTCAGGAGGTCAAGACCATCCTGGCTAACACGGTGAAACCCCTTCTCTACTAAAAAAATACAAAAAAAATTAACCAAGCGTGGTGGCGGGCGCCTGTAGTCCTAGCTACTTGGGAGGCTGAGGCAGGAGAATGGCGTGAACCCAGGAGGCAGAGCTTGCAGTGAGCCGAGATTGTGCCAGTGCACTCCAGCCTGAGCAACAGAGCGAGACTCCGTCTCAACAAACAAAACAAAACAAAACAAAACAAAATAAGCTCGGTGTGGTGGTGCACGCTTGTAGACCTAGCTACTCAGGAGGCTGGGGCTGGAGGATCACCTGAAGTCAGAAGTTGGAGGCCACAGTGAGCTATGATTACACCATTGCACTCCAGCCTGGGAAACAGAGCGAGACCTTATCTCTAACAAAAAGAGAGAAGGAATCGGTGGCCAGCAGACAGTGTGGTTGGGAAAGTCCTCTGTGAGTTGGAGGAATTTAAACTGAGGCGTGCAGAGTCAGGAGACAGGATGGGAGAAGATCAGAGTTGCAGGGGGTGGGAACAACATGGGCACTTGTCCCATGGCAGGAGGGGTTGATGTGTCTGAAGAAGAAGAGAAGAGAGTGTGACTGGTGCGGATGGCAGGAGTGAAGAGGTAGTGGGCCTTCTCAGCCACGATGAACAGTTTGCATTTTCTTGCCTGTGCAATGTAGAGCCTGTTGTATTTGAGTTCTCCCAAAGCAGCTCCCCAGACAAGGATTTCAGGACAAGTGGTGTATGTGGGAGATGATCCCAGGAAGCCCCAGGAGGGGTGTGGGAAGGTCCAAGAGGGAAGAGAAGCAGCAAACAGGGGTGCATTCGTGAGCCAGTGGCAGGTGGAGTTCAGTCCCACTGGGGACCTCAGGGAGCCTGTGTTGACTGTGAAACTCAGAATTGCCCCACCTGGCCAGGTGCGGTGGCTCACACCTGTAATTCCAGCACTTTGGGAGGCCAGGGCAGGCAGATCCCTTGAGGTCAGGAGTTCGACACCAGCCTGGCCAACAAGGTGAAGCTCCATCTCTACTAAAAATACAAAAATTAGCCAGGAGTGGTGACGGGTGCCTATAATCACAGCTAGTTGGGAGGCTGAAGCAGGAGAATCGCTTGAACCTGGGAGGCAGAGGTTGCAGTGAGCTGAGATAGCACCATTGCACTGTAGCCTGGGTGACAGAGTGAGACTCTGTCTCAAAAAAAAAGGAATTGCCCCACCCCAAGGATGAGGGACTTATGCAAAAGCCAATGCACCCATCAGTTGGGGGTTGCTGAGAAGAGGACTGTGAATTCTGCAATACTTCCAGCCCACCATGGGCAATGTCAGAGCAGGCTTGGACAGACAGACAGAGCTGGAATCCCAGCCTGTACTTCCAGGAAACAGGGAGGACCCCAGCGATCTGAGCAGGAGGCCAATGGCATCAGGTCTAGAGTCCACAGAGCTTCACTGACAGCTGCCAGCTACATGTGAATATTTAAAGTCATTCAAATGAAATAAAATTTAAAATTCAGGTCCTCACACTGGCCACATTACAAGCACTCTCTAGCTGCATGGGGGTGGCTGTGTTGGCTGGCGTGGGTCTAGAACATTCCACGCATCCCAGAAAGTCCTAATAAACAGCCCTGTGCTAGACAATGTTGATCAAGAGAGTGATACAATCCTATTTTGACTCTAAGAAGATCTCTCTCTTAAGAGAAAACAGCTAGCTGGGGGTGAGGGTAGAAGTTAGGAACCCGGGAAAGTGTCTGGGGCAGGTGTCCAGGCTGGAGGTGATAAAAGCTCAGACCAGTGCAGTAGCAGTAGGGGTGGTGCAAAGCCATTTGGAAGAAGCATCAACAGAAAGTCCTGCCCATTCAGGTGTGAGGGGTAAGGGGAGAGGAGAAAGAGGAGGGGACACCCGGACTCTGATGTGAGTGACAGGTAGAGATGGTCACCCAAGAGGAGAAGCAGATTCGGGGCAGACACTGAGCTGCTTCTGGGCCCTGCTGGGTCTGAGGGGTCAGAGGGAACTCCAGGAGGACGTGCAGTTGGCAACTGGACTCTGATGGCGGAGATCTGGGCAGACATGAGAATCTGGGCCCACGGGGCATTTTGGCCACAGGCCCAGCTGGCAACCGCTGGGCTGTGATGTAACTTGTCAGGCGGAAGCCGAGCCCCGTCCCCAGGCTCAGAGGCACAGCTTGCCTAAATGCTAACAAGTTTTGCCTCCAAATGGTGGCGGGGTGTGCGTGTGTGTATGTGTGTGTTTAATTCTGGAATGAATTTAATTCTAATTCCGCCGACTTTGGGGATGGGAAACAGCTGTCTTAATGAGTTAACAGTGGGTTTAAAATAGCGAGCATCTGTTCGCTGTCTGAGCCAGCACCCGCTGAGGCCACTCCCAGGCTGCAGGGCTCACAGTTTGGGGGGGGGCCTGGTTGCAGCTCTGGGGATAGTAGGGAACAGGGGGCTGGCAGTCCTGAGACCCCAGTGCCAGGCGAGTGTCCTGCCCCCTCCTGGGATTTCTGGTGCCTCGCTGGTGAAAACTGGGGCTGCTGAACCACCATGCTTGAGCCAGAATGTGTGCAGGGGGCTATGAGCACTGTCAGTGGGCCAGACTGCTGCTGCGGGGGTGGCAGGCAGTAAGCCCGTCCCTACCCTCCTCAGATGCTTCCTGGCTGAGTGGCCAGAAACACTTGTGCCTCAGTTTTCCCATCTGTGAATGGAGATGGTGTTAAAAAGTTTAGAGACATTAAGACATGTAAAGTGTGTGCTTATGACCGTGCCAGGCAGACAGTCAACACTGTGGAAATATGGAGAGTGTCTAAAAAGTAAATACAGGCTGGGTGCGGTGGCTCACGCCTGTAATCCCAGCACTTTGGGAGATTGAGGCAGGAGGACTGCCTGAGTCCAGGAGTTCAAGACCAGCCTGGGCAACATAGCAAGACCCTGTGTCTACAAAAAATTAAAAATTTAGCCAGGTGTGGCAGCACACACCTGTAGTCCCAGCTACCTGAGAGGCTGAGCTGGGAGGATCTCTTGAGCCCAGGAGTTTGAGGTTGTAGTGAGCTGTGATCATGCCACTGCACTCCAGCCCAGGTGACAGAGAGAGACCTGTTTCAAAACAAACAAACAAGGCTGGGCACAGTAACGCATGCCTGTAATCCCAACACTTTGGGAAGCCGAGGCAGGAGGATCATCACTTGAGCTCAGGAGTTCAAGAACAGCCTGAGCAACACAGCAAGGTCTTACCTCTACAAAACATTTTAAAATTAGCTGGGCAGGCCGGGCGCGGTGGTTCACACCTGTAATCTCAGCACTTTGGGAGGCCAAGATGGGTGGGTCACCTGAGGTTAGGAGTTCAAGACCAGCCTGACCAACATGGCAAAACCCCTCTCTACTAAAAATACAAAAAGTAACCAGGCGTGGTGGCACATGCCTGTAGTCCCAGCTACTCGGGAGGCTGAGGCAGGAGAATCACTTGAACCCGGGAGGCAGAGGTTGCAGTGAGCCAAGATTGCACCACTGCACTCCAGCCTGGGTGACAGAGCAAGACTCTGTCTCAAAAAAAAAAAAACACCAAACAAACAAACAAAAAGAAAGTAAACATAGCCGTGCATCGGTTAATGACGGGGATACGTTTTGAGAAGTGGGTGGTCAGGTGATTTCGTCAGGTGTGAGCATCACAGAGTGTGCTTACACATCCCTAGATGGTAGGACCTTCTGCACACCTACGCCGTATGGTGCAACCTAGTGCTGTCAGGCTCTAAACCGGCAGAGCATGAGACTGCACTGAACACCACAGGCAATTGTACCACGATGGTAAGAACTGTCTCTGAACATATCTAACGGCTGCACACGGTGGCTCACATCTGTAATTCCAGCACTTTAGGAGGCCTAGGTGGGCGGATCACCTGAGGTTGGGAGTTCGAGACCAGCCCAGCCAACACAGTGAAACTTTGTTTCTACTAAAAATACTAAAATTGGTCTGGCATGGTGGTACAAGCCTGTAATCCCAGCTATTTGAGAAGCTGAGGCAGGAGAATCGCTTGAATCCGGGAGGCAGAGGTTGCAGAGAGCTGAGATGGTGTCACTGCACTCCAGCCTGGGTGACAGAACGAGACTCTGTCTCCAAAAAAAAAAAAAAAAGAGAGAGAGAGAGAGAAGCCGAAGGTGTCCAGGTGCCCACAAATGCATCCAGCCCAGTGCTCACCTGCCTGAGGGGGTCTGGGAAACAGGGGAGACTTTGCCCCAGCAGGAGGATGGAGTCGGTGTCCACGACTCACCTTCGCAAGGGGGTTGGCTGTGTAGGGGAAAAGTTGTAGGGGAAAAGGGGCTCTGGGTCCACGACTCAGCTCTTGGAGAATGCTGGAGACCCCTGTGTCATTAGAGAAAGTGGCCAGCACCTTCTCCTTTCTCAAAAGATTAACAGACACTCAGCTGTTCATTTGATAGTGTTGGGGTTTACAGTTTGGGATCAGAGAGTCCAGTTCAGCCTCTGAAACTTCTTGACTGTGTGACCTTGGGTGAGTGTGTTTACCTCTCTGGGCTTGGACAGTCCTGGGTTCAAGTCCCTGCTCGTCGGCCACATGGTCTGTCTTCAGTTTTCCCTTCTGAAGTGTGACATATCCATAGTCACTGAGCTGTCTAAAGAATAAAACAAGATAGCCCATGCCTAGCCCTCCAGATGTGCTGTCATTTGTGTTTATTATTTATGTATTTATTGAGATGGGGTCTTGCTCTGTTGCCCAGGCTGCAGTGTGGTGACGCCATCTTGGCTCACTGCAACCTCCACTTCCCAGTTTCAAGCGATTCTCCTGCCTCAGTCTCCAGAGTAGCTGAGATTACAGGCGCCCACCACAGCGCCTGGATAATTTTTGTATGTTTAGTAGAGGCGGGATTTCACCATGTTGGTCAGGCTAGTCTTGAATTCCTGACCTCAGGTGATCCGCCCACCTCGGCCTCCTGGAGTGCTGGGATTACAGGCCTGAGCTGCCTCGCCCAATCTATGATTGTGTGTAAAGTGCACAGCCCCTAATTGCTGAAAAAGTCAAATACACCCGTCCCCTAGGACCCAACCACGCCTCTCCTAGGTATTTATTTACCCGAGAGAAATGATGCCCTCATCCGCACCGAGGCTCGTACAGACTTGTTCAGAGTGGCTTTATGCATACCAGCCCCAAACTGGAAACAATTCAAATGTCTATCCACAGGTAAATAGATAAGCAAACAGCGGTCCAGTCAGACAATGGAATTCTCTTCGGCCATAAAAAGGAACAGAGCACTGATTCACCCAACAGCCAGGGCTGAGCCTTGAAATCAGTAATGCTGAAGAATAAAAGTCAGACGTAAAAAGAGTCCGCACTGGTGACATCCAGAAAAGGCAGACTCATTTATAGGGACCCTAAGCAGACCAGCGGGTGCCTGGAAAGGGCTGGGGAGAGGAAGGAGGGGAGGGAGGGGGAGGGGTTACAAAGGGAGTAATGTATTCATTTTGTTGGTGATGGACATGTTCACTGTTTCCATTATGCTGATGGCTTTACGGATATATGTGTCTAGATAATCCACTCCCCTCAAATGACTCCTGGCTGCCTGGCCACACCCATCCTGTGCCTCATTTTCCCCATCTGTAAGCAGAGATGTTAAAAAGTTTAGAGGCTTCCAGGCGCGGTGGCTCACGCCTGTAATCTCAACACTTTTTGGGAGGCCGAGGCGGGCGGATCACCTGAGGTCAGGAGTTCGAGACCAGCCTGGCCAACATGGTGAAATCCTGTCTCTACTAAAAGTACAAAAATTAGCCAGGGGTGGTGGCAGGCACCTGTAATTCCAGCAACTCAGGAGGCTGAGACTGGAGAATCGCTTGAACCCAGGAGGCGGAGGTTGCAGTGAGCCGAGATCACGCCACTGCACTCCAGCCTGGGCGACAAGAGTGAGACTCCGTCTCAAAAAAAAAAAAAAGTTTAGAGGCCACGCCTGTAATCCCAGCACTTTGGGAGGCTGAGGTAAGAGGATCACTTGAGGTCAGAAGTTCCAGACCAGCCTGGGCAATGCAACAAAAAACACTCTCTCTACAAAAAAAAAAAAAAAAAAAAAATTTAATTAGTCAGGCATGGTGATGTGCACCTGTGGTCCTAGCTACTCAAGAGGCTGAGGTACGAGGATCACTTAAGCCCAGGAAGTCAAGGCTGCAGTGAGCCATAATCACATCACTGCACTCCAGCCTGGGCAACAGAGTGACACCCTGTCTCAAAACAAACAAACAAAAAACCTCACTTTAAATATTTGCAGTTTATTAAGTGCCAGTTACACCTCAGTAAAACTATAAACACACAATGAAACAAGCTCTTCCTCCAGAAATACTTAGCCTGGCACCCATCGTGCATGGGGTACCCACTGGGTTGGGGACTTCATGACCTTAATGGAGGCAGGGACCAGTGTGGGGTGGAGAAGAACTTAGGAGAAGCTCCCCCTTCTTTTTTTTTTTTTAATTGAGACAGAGTCTCACTCTGTCGTCCAGGCTGGAGTGCAGTGGCACGATCTTGGCTCACAGCAATCGCTGCCTCCCGGGTTCAAGCAATTCTCCTGCCTCAGTTTCCCAAGTAGCTAGGATTACAGGCACACACTGCTACGCCCGGCTATTTTTTTTTCTTTTCTTTCTTTCTTTTTTTTTTTTTTTGAGATGGAGTGTTGCTCTGTCACCCAGGCTGGAGAGCAGTGGTGCGATCTTGGCTCACTGCAACCTCCGCCTCCCAGGTTCAAGTGATTCTCCTGCCTCACCCTCCGGAGTAACTGGGATTATAGGCGCCTGTCACCACACCCGGCCGATTTTTTTGTATTTTTAGTAGAGACGGGGTTTTACCATGTTGGCCAGGCTGGTCTTGAACTCCTGACCTCAAGTGATCCACCCGCCTCGGGCTCCCAAAGTGCTGGGATTACAGGCGTGAGCCACCACGCCCAGGCAACTCCTGCTTCTTGAATCACCCTCCCCCACATCTATACCCCATTACCCCGATCCCTGGGAAAAGGAGTCTGGGTTCCGTCAGCCTTCGCCTTGCCCAGGCCACAAAAAGTAATTTCTGAATGTTGTTCACTCTGCCAAAGAGACAGAAGATTAATTACGGCCATAACACACCAGGCGCAGCCTAAATCTTTCATAGATCCGTGCGCACACGCACACACGCCTGCACGCGCTCACACACACCCTGCGGCTGGCTCTCTCATTCATTTGGATTTTTCATTTATTTGAAAGATGCTGCAGGTGGACATAGGAGGAGATGCCTCCTCTCCCTCCTCTCCCTCCTCATCTCTTTCACCTGTCTGAGCAGGTCTCAGGGAGGAGAGCAGCTTTTGCCCCAGCGAGAGGAAGGAGTCAGTGTCCACAGGAGCATCTTTGCAAGAGAGTTGGCTGTGTAGGGAGGAAGTTGTCAGTGATACGGGGTCTGGGACCACGACCTCGCTCTTGGGGTAAACCTGGAGACCCCTGTGTCATTAGGGAAAGTGACCAGCACCCTCTCCTTTCCCGAAAGATGAACAGACACTCATCTATTCATTTGATAGTGTGGAGGTTTACAGCCCAGTCTTGGGATCAGAGAGACCAGATCCCATTCAGCCTCTGAAACTTTTTTTTTTTTTTTTTTTTTTTTTTTTTT
>NW_016812914.1:382395-385864 GCF_001698545.2 Rhinopithecus bieti | reverse complement strand
TTTTTTTTTTTGAGATGGAGTGTTGCTCTGTTGCCCAGGCTGGAGTGCAGTGGCACGATCTCGGCTCACTGCAAGCTCTGCCTCCAGGGTTCATACCATTCTCCTGCCTCAGCCTCCCGAGTAGCTGGGACTATAGGCGCCCGCCACCACACCCATCTAATTTTTTTTTCTGTTTTTTAGTAGAGATGGGGTTTCACCATGTTAGCCAGGATGGTCTTGATCTCCTGACCTCGTGATCCGCCCGCCTCGGCCTCCCAAAGTGCTGGGATTACAGGCGTGAGCCACCGCACCCAGCCCAGCCTCTGAAACTTCTTGACTGTGCTGTGTGACCTTGGGCGAATGTTTTTAACCTCTCTGAGCCTCAATTTTCTCATCTGCAAAATGGGGTAATAATATTAATAGTGTCCTATGTCATGGGACTGCTGTGAGGCCTAAAGCAGATCTAAGTTCCTTAGAAAGTTCTCAGTGTAGGGCCAGGTATAGAATAGGTGTTCAATCAATTAGCTATCATGAGGATATTTTGTTTGTTTGTTTTTGAGGCAGAGTCTCCCTCTGTCGCCCTGGCTGGAGTGCAGTGGCGTGATCTCAGCTCACTGCAACCTCCACCTCTTGGGTTCAAGCGATTCTCCTGCCTCAGCCTCCCGTGTAGCTGGGATTTACAAGCACGCATCACCATGCCCAGGTAATTTTCATATTTTTAGTAGAGAGAGGCTTTTGCCATATTGTCCAGGCTGGTCTTGAACTACTAATCTCAGGTGATCCATTGCCTTGGCCTCCCAAAGTGCTGGGATGACAGGCATGAGCCACCATGCCCAGCCAGGTTGGAGTTTATTACCATTTTTTGAGCACTGGGCCCTGAGCTCAAGAAAGGTCACCCCCTGTGCTCAGATCTTAGTTCTTATTTTTTCATCTTTGCATTTTATATATGGAGGCTCAAAGCCATGAAAGGGCTTAGTGAGGGACTCATAGAAGGATGTGACCAAAGGAATTCCGAGATGCCTCAGTGATCTTGAGGCCTCTTCTGTTTGCCAGTGAGGAAACTGAGGCCCAGAGAGGGGCAGAGTTGGCTCTCAGGCCTCTACTTCCCGGCTCAGTCCTGGGTCTCTTGAACTCCAGATATTCCCAGTCACGTCCCTGCCTGTCCTTGGTACTGCAGCCGCAGAAGCTGCCTGCCTGCAATTTACCAAATGTGACAGCGTCTTGGCCCCAGCGGTGCAGCCCGAGCCAGTGGCATCTGCGGGGCTGTCACCTCCCACGCCGGGTCTGAGTGATGGTCGGAGGGGGTGAGAGACAAATACTTGCTGTGTGCCCGAGCCCAGCTGGCTGGGTGATTCTGCAGACTTGGCGGATGACTGAAGACACTCAGTGACCCCAAAGACAAGTGGCACATGACCCCATTAGGCAGATGTGGAAACTGAGGCTCCAGAACGGATGGAAACACTGCAGGATTCCTTTCCTGCTGGTGGGCCCTGGGCTGGGATCTGCAGTCTTAGCTGTGAGCAAAACAGACCTGGCCCCTACCCTCCTGGGCTCTCATGAAATGGGGAAGATGAGCCCTGAGCAGTTAACATTGTAAATAGGCTCACACCTGCAATCCCAGCACTTTAGGAGGCCAAGGCAGGCAGATCACCTGAGGTCAGGAGTTCGAGACCAGTCTGGCCAACATGGCAAAACCTCGTTTCTACTAAAAATACAAAAATTAGCCGGGCACGGTGGTGTGTGCCTGTAATCCCAGCTACTCAGGAGGCTGAGGCAGAAGAATCACTTGAATCCGGGAGGCAGATATTGCAGTGAGCCGATATTATGCCACTGCACTCCAACCTAGGTGACAGAGCAAGATTCTCTCAAAAAAAAAGTTATGCAGTCTGGTGGGTAATGAATCCTATGAAAATTAAAGCAAGAAGGGGCATGGGGTGCCAGGGATTCCACGAAAAGGAGTGAAAGTTATAAACTGATGTGGGCGAGGTGTCAGGGAGGCTTCACTGAGCAGGTGACATCTGAGCAGACACTTGAAAGAGGCGGGGAGGGAGCCATGTGGTGGCTGGAGAAGAGTATTGGAAACAGAGGGCACAGCCCATGCAAAGACCTTGCGGCAGAACCATGCCTGGAGTGTTGGAGGAACAGCGAGGAGGCCCATGTGGCTGGAGCAGAGTGAGGAGGGGGAGACATGGAGGAGGGGAGGGCAGGGAGGGGACGGGCCAAGTCATGAAGGGTTTTGTGGGCTGCAGGGAGGACTTGGGCTTTGACTCTGAGGGAGGTGGGAACCACGGAGGGCTGTAGGCAGAGGAGGGACAGAACCTGACTCAGTTGTCCACAGAGTGAAGGTGGAGGAGGGTGGGCCACTTTAGCCCAGGTGATCCAGGATGGCTACTCTAAAGAGGTGAGCTTGGAGTTCCAGTTGAGTGAGGAGCAGCCTTGAGACGCTCTAGGGCGAGAAAGGGCATTCCAGGCTGGGTTGCTTCTAAAAAGCTTGGCCTATTAGAAGAATACCAGACAGTGTGGCTGGAGTGAGCTGGAAGAAAAGTAGGGGAGAAGGACCTGATTGTGGGTTTTGGACCCCCAGGACGCTGAAGACAACAGTGAGAGGTTTTATTATTATTTTATTTATATTATTATTATTTTGTAGAAATGGGGTCTTGCTATGTTGCCCAGGCTGGTCTCGATCTCCTGGCCTCAAGCGATCCTCCCACCTCAGCCTCCTGAGTAGCTGGGACCTCAGGCACATGCCATCACACCCAGCTAACTTTTTAAATTTTTTGCAGAGACCAGATCTTGCTATGTTGCCCAGGCTGGTCTTGAACTCCTGGCCTCAAGCAATTCTCCTGCCTCAGCCTCCTAAAGTGCAGGGATTACAGGTGGGAACCACTGCGCCCTGCCAGAGCCCTAGTTTTAGTCTTGATCTAAGGAAATAGCAAGTCATGGCAGGGCTTTGAGCAGGGCAGGGACAAAATCAGATGGACAGGGTGGTGTGGCAGACAGAACAGTGCCACCCAAAGATGTCCACATCCTAATGCTTAGAACTGAATCCTTAGACTGTATTATGCTACATGGTGTAGTGGGTTGAAAAGCACACTCCTAGGCCGGGCATGGTGGTTCAGCCTGTCATCCCAGCACTTTGGGAGGCCGAGGTGGGCGGATCACGAGGTCAGGAGTTTGAGACCAGCCTGGCCAACGTGATGAAATCCCGTCTGTACTAAAAATACAAAAATTAGCTGGGCGTGGTGGTGCGTGCCTGTAATCCCAGCTACTCAGGAGGCTGAGGCAGGAGAATTGCTTGAACCTGGGAGGCAGAGGTTGCAGTGAGCAGAGACTGTGCCATTGTACTCCAGCCTGGGCAATGGAGCGAGATTCCATTAAAAAAAAAGAAAAAGAAAGAAAGAAGAAAAAAGAAAAGAAAAGAAAGAGGGAGGGATGGAGGGAGGGAGGAAGGAAGGAAGGAAGGAAGGAAGGAAGGAAGGAAGGAAGGAAG
>NW_016812914.1:366908-381755 GCF_001698545.2 Rhinopithecus bieti | reverse complement strand
ATAAATAAACCTAGCCAGGCGAGGTGGCGGGCGCCTGTAGTCCCAGCTACTTGGGAGGCTGAGGCAGGAGAATGGCATAAACCCGGGAGGCGGAGCTTGCAGTGAGCTGAGATCTGGCCACTGCACTCCAGCTTGGGCGACAGAGTGAGACTCCATCTCAAAAAAAAAAAAAAAAAGAAAAAGAAAAAGAAAAAAAGAAATTATCCTGGATGTAGGGTGGCCCAAAATCTAACAACTGATGCCCTTATATAAGAAGAGGCGGGGCCAGGCACGGTGGCTCACGCCTGTAATCCCGGCACTTTGGAAGGCTGAGGCAGGTGGATCACGAGGTCAAGAGATTGAGACCATCCTGGCCAACATGGTGAAACCCCGTCTCTACTAAAATACAAAATTAGCCAGGCGTGGTGGCAGGCACCTGTAGTCCCAGCTACTCAGGTGGCTGAGGCAGGAGAACCACTTGAATCCGGGAGGCAGAGGTTGCAGTGAGCTGAGATCACGCCACTGCACTCCAGCCTGGGTGACAGGGACTCCATCTCTCAAAAAAAAAAAAAAAAAAAAAGAGAGGCGACTGGGTGCAGTGTCTTACACCTGTAATCCCAGCACTTTGGGAGGCTGAGGGGAGAGGATCACTTGAGGCCAGGAGTTCAAGACCAGCCTGGACAACATAGCAAGACCCCCATCTCTAAAAATATATACATACATTTTTAAGAATAAAATGAAGCAAAATAACCCCCCTGCCACAATCCTGTTCACTGGGGTGACCCCTCTTGACATTCTGATGTGGATGCTTCTGGAATGTTCTCTTCCTGTGTCGTCCTGCTCTCTCCTCCGGCGCCCACCCACGTGTCCGGGATGTGAGTCCTCGTCTGCTCCCACACCTGACCTCACCCTTCATCACGGCTGCATAGCCTTCCTTTTCAGGGATGATAGAGGTCACCTGCCCCCCAGTGATGGGTTTCTGGTCATTTCTGGTTATTTGTCTGTCAATGCTGAAGTGAAGGCTGCTGGACACATCTCTCTGTTCCTCTAAAACCCTAACTCACAGAAGCCCAATCTGGTTTATTTTTAATCTTTTTTTTTTTTTTTTTTTTTTCTTGAGACAGTCTCATTCTGTAGACCAGCTGGGTGCAATGGCACAATCTCGGCTCCCTGCAACCTCCATCTCCCAGGTTCAAGTGATTCTCCTGCCTCAGCACCCGGGAGTAGCTGGGACTACAGGCGCACACCACCACGCCTGGCTAATTTTTGTGGGTTTTTTTTTAGTAGAGACAGGGTTTCACCATGCTGGCCAGGCTGGTTTCAAACTCCCGACCTCAAGTGATCCACCCACCTCGGTCTCCCAAAGTGCTGGGATTACAGGCCTGAGCCACTGCACCTAGCCTGCTTTCTTTTGAATTTCAAGCGATTCTGCTGACACCTCCCCCGTCTCCACAGCGGGGCGGGGGTTGCTGACAGAGTTGGTTCTGAGTCCCCTGGCCCTTCGCCAGTGCGCTGAGCCAAGGGAGGGTACAGGGCTCTCTTCCTCCACCTCCAGGCCACCACTCTGCCTCCCTCCAACCCATTTCCCCAACACGAACAGTGGGATCTATTTATTCATAAAGTAGATCACGTCCCACTCCCACTCAGATCCCTCCCAGGGATCCCTAGTACCCCCTGAATAAAACCCAAAGTACTCCCCACAGCCCACAAAGCCCTGCACACCTGCCCTGTCCCCTCCGTGCCATCCCCTCCTCCTTGTCTCCCCCTCCTCACTCTGCTCCAGCCACATGGGCCTCCTCGCTGTTCCTCCGGCACGCCAGGCTCTGTCCTGCCCCAGGGCCTTGGCACCAGCGGTGCCTCCTGCTCACCCCCTTGTCCAGGCAAACGCCTCATTTTGCAAATCACAGCTCCATACTTAAGAGAGGTTGGGGTCTGAGAGAGGATGTCGGAGGGGAAAAGCTAGGCAGGGGGCTGGAGAGGAGGGAGTGGGGGCGGGGTGTGGGCAGGGCTGCAGGGGGGCGTCCGGGAGGCTGAAGAGGCAGCTGAGACAGAGATGGGGCAGCGGTCCCAAGATGCGTGCAGCCCCTCCCCGCCCACCCCCAGCAGCGCGCTGGCTGCTCCCCGTCAACACTCGCCAGAGATGCGGGAAATATTTTCTCTCCGGCTGACACTTTTGGCAAAATACAATTCCTCCAGCTTTTTTCAGTGCAAAAAACATGTCCATCAAACCTGTCCCTGCGGCGCCTGTGGAAGAGGGAGGCCGCTGGATTGGGTCTGGGGATTGCGGGAATGGCTCCGGGGAGACATGGCAGCCTCCCCGCCCCGCTCGCTCTCTCTCTCTCTGCAGTCGGAAGGCGACATAAAAACAGTAAGAAAAATAGTTAAAAGCCCACCGCGTGTTCAGTCAGGGCTGGATTTTCTGCTATCTATGCCTGTTCCATGTGCCTGCACAACCCCACTGCTATTAGCCCCGGGTTTCCGATAAGAATGCTGAGCCTGGAGAGGGGAAGACCCTTCCCCAAGGTCACACAGCAGAGTTGGGATTTGAATTCAGATCCTACCTGACCTCCCCAGGGATGCCTGGAAGCGCCTCTACTGAGGAGGGAGAGGAAAGGAAAAGCGACGGACATCAGAGGGATCAGCAGATGTAAGAGTTTCAAGCAGGCTCCATGCAATAGCTCCTGAAGCCCTCAGTTAAATCCTCTGTAGCCAGCAGCCCTCAGTTAAATCAGGATGTAACTCTGTCTTTCCCAACTACCTGTATCATCCCTTTCACATGCTAGTCCCCACAAACCCCTAAGCCAGGGACAACTGTGGCAACCACAGTAGCTGGCTCAGAAGAAAAGAAATAAGAATAAAGTTTGGAAGCTGGGGACACCCAGATGTCCCCTCCTTTTTTACCCAGAGTAGAAAAAGAGAAGGCTTTCAGTAACAACGGTCTTAGACATGAGCGAGAACATCCACCACCATGGAGTTTCAAATCCAAACTGCACCCCTCACCTCCTGGTACACTCAGCCCAACCATCTCAACTCTGGGAGGCTTGAGGGGGTTGCCACGTAGATACCAGACATATAAAAGCCATAGTGGGCTGTGCTTAAGTGGTCGAGAATGTCAAATGTGAGCCTAACAGCCCAGGGTTCAAATCCCAACTCTGCCGCTTTCTTGCTGTGCAACCTTCAGCAAGTTGCTTGACCTCTCTGTGTCACTGTTTCCCTGTTGGTAAAAGGGACATAAAAACTCCTGCCTCCCAATTTTAGATATGTTGATGTTCCAAAAACACCTGGGACAGAGCCTGGCACACAATAGGTGCTTATACATGTGGGATATAATTTTTTTTTTTTTTGAAACAGTCTTGCTCTGTCACCCAGGCTGGAGGGCAGTGGCGCAATCTCAACTTACTGCAACTTCCGCCTCCCGGATTCAAGCGATTCTCCTGCCTCAGCCTCCCGAGTAGTTAGGATTACAGGCACCTGCCACCACGCCAGGCTAGTTTTTGTATTTTTAGTAGAGACGGGGTTTCACCATGTTGCCCATGCTGGTCTCGAACTCCTGGCCTCAAGTGATCCGCCTGCCTCGGCCTCCCAAAGTGCTGGGATTACAAGCATGAGGCACCGAGCCCGGCCCAAATGTGAGAATGTGATTCCCGACCAGAGATGGGGAGAGCCGGGGCAATGTCCTCCCTCTCCGCCCACCCAACCCAGGGAAAGGCAGCAGGGAGATGGCTCTGGTCCCGGAGCCCCAGCCAGCGGCGGCTCCCTGTGCGAGGGATTGACTTTTCTAGAATGTTTTGCCCCTCCTCCCAGTTTCCATCAGGAGCCAGCGCGGCGGCATAAATCCCGCTTTACGGCTGTTATTGACGGGGGAGCGGATAGAGCAGCCCCAGTAAGGCCCAATTAATTTTCCCGCCTGGCATCTGTGCGCCAGGCGAATTTCTGAACTCCTGCAGGGAGGGGCAGAGTGAGCTGGGGAGAGGCCAGGCTGAGGACAAGGTCGTGGGCAGGCCGGGATATCCTAGGCTCTCATCTTCAGAGGACTGTTGAGGGAGTCCCAGGCTCTCTTATCTGGAGGGTAGAAGAGGAGGGGGCTGTCAGTTCTGAGTAGGGCTTAAAGCTTTTAGTTAGGATGCCAATGAGGGTTTCACTGAGGAGACATTGAAGCCAAGACACAAAGGAGGCTAGGGAGGCTGCCACATGGCTTTTGGAAGGAACAGCTTGCTGGCAGAGGGCACAGCCTGTGCAAAGGCCCTGAGGCAGGACCTCACCTGGGGTGTTACAGGAATAACGAGGAGTCCCATGTGGCTGGAGCAGAGTGAGTGAGGGGGTGAGAGGGAGGAGGAGAGGGCAGGGAGGGGCTGGGGCAGGTCGTGCAGGGCCTGGTAGGCCTCGGGGACGACTTGGGCTTTGACCCTGAGGGAGGTGGGAGTCATCGAGGGCTGTGGGCAGAGGAGGGATGGGATCTGACTCGGGCGCTCACAGGCGCCCTCTGGCTGCTGTTCAGAGACCAGTTGTGGAATTCACAGTGAAAACAAAACCCAGTTATTAAATTCTCCCAGGTCCAGGTATTGGCTGGGATCTGTAAACCAGTAACCCCCTAGCACTTTAAAAGGAAAATCAAGGGTGGTCACGGTGGTTCATGCCCGTAATCCCAGCACTTTGGGAGTCTGAGACAGACAGATCACCTGAGGTCAGGAGTTCAAGAGCAGCCTGGCCAACATAGAGAAACTCCATCTTTTTTTTTTTTTTTTTTTTTTTGAGACAGAGTCTCCCTCTATTGCCCAGGCTGGAGTGCAGTGGCGTGATCTTGGCTCACTGCAAACTCCACCTCCTGAGTTCAAGTGATTCTCCTGCCTCAGCCTCCTGAGTAGCTGGGATTACAGGCACCTGCCACCATGCCCGGCTAATTTTTATATTTTTAGTAGAGACGGGGTTTCACCATTTTAGTCAGGCTGGTCTTGAACTTCTGACCTCGTGATCCGCCTGTCTCAGCCTCCCAAAGTGCTGGGATTACAGGCGTGAGCCACTGCGCCCGGCCGGAGGAGAAACTCCATCTCCACAAAAAATAGATAAAAATTAGCTGGGTGCATGGCCAGGCACAGTGGCTCACACCTGTAATCCCAGCACTTTGCGAGGCTGAGGCGGGCAGATCACCTGAGATCAGGAGTTTGAGACCAGCCTGGCCAACGTGGTGAAACCCTGTCTACTAAAAATACAAAAATTAGCTGGACATGGTGTCAGGTGCCTGTAATCCCAGCTACTCAAGAGGCAGAGGCAAGAGAATCACTTGAACCCAGGAGGCAGAGGTTGCAGTGAGCCAAGATAGTGCCATTGCACTCCAGCCTGAGCTACAGAGAGAGACTGTCTCACACACACGCACACACAAGAGCCAGGTGCAGTGGTGTGTGCCTGTATTCCCTGTAACCCCAGCTACTCTGGAGGCTGAAGCAGGAGAATCACTTGAGCCCAGGAAGCAGAGGTTGCAGTGAGCTGAGACCAAGTCATGGCACTCCAGCCTTGGCAACAGAGTGAGACCCTGTCTCAAAAAAAAAAAAGAAAGAAAGAAAAGAAAGAAAGAAAAATCGAGTCTGGGCACAGTGGCTCATGCCTGTAAGCCCAGCACTTTGGGAGACTGAGGCAGGAGGATCACTTGAGCCCAGGAGTTTGGGCAACAATGGCAAGACCCCATGTTTACAAAAAATAAAAAAATTAGAGAGATGTGGTGGCGTGTGTCTGTAGTCACAGCTACTTGGGAGGCTGAGATAGGAGGATCACTTGAGCCCAGGAGTTTGAGGCTGCAGTGAGCCATGATCATGCCACTGCACTCCAGTCTGGGTGACAGAGCAAGATCCTGTCTCAAAAAAAAAGAAAAGAAAACAAGAGAATAATAATAAAAATAAGGCCGGGCGCGGTGGCTCAAGCCGGTAATCCCAGCACTTTGGGAGGCCAAGATGGGCGGATCACGAGGTCAGGAGATCGAGACCATCCTGGCTAACATGGTGAAACCCTGTCTCTACTAAAAAATACGAAACACTAGCCGGACGAGGTGGCGGGCGCCTGTAGTCCCAGCTACTCGGGAGACTGAGGCAGGAGAATAGCATAAACCCGGGAGGCGGAGCTTGCGGTGAGCTAAGATCCGGCCGCTGCACTCCAGCCTGGGCAACAGAGAGAGAGACTCCGTCTCAAAAACAAAAAATAAATAAATAATAATAATAATAATAATAATAATAATAAATAAAAGGAAAGTCAGCCTCTCTTCAGAGGCATTACAGCACTTCTTTCTTAATGTGCTCTAACTTTCTGTGATGATAGCAATGGTCTGACCAGATGCAGTGGCTCACCCCTGTAATCCCAGCACGTTGGGAGGCCGAGGTGGGTGGATCACCTGAGATCGACAGTTCAAGACCAACCTGGCCAACATGGCAAAGCCCTGTCTCTACTAAAAACCCAAAAATTAGCCAGGCGTGGTGGCACGTGCCTGTAATCCCAGCTATTCGGGAGGCTGAGGCAGGAGAATCGCTTGAACCCGGGAAGTGGAGGTTGCAGGGAGCAGAGATTGTGACCGTTGTACCCCAGCCTGGGCAACAAGAGTGAAACTCCATCTCAAAAAGAAAAAAAGAAATGGTCTATAGCTGGCCTGGTCACTACAGGAGCCAACAGTGGCGTGTGGCCTCTGAGCACGTAAAATATGTTCAGCAGCACTGTGGAACTGCATGTCAAATTTTATTTAATTTTAGAAATGTATTCTTTTACATTGTAATGAAATACACATAAAATAAAATGTACCATTTTAACTTTTTTTTTTTTTTGAGACGGAGTCTCACTCTGCCGCCCAGGCTGGGGTGCAATGGCACAATCTCAGCTCACTGCAAGCTCCGCCTCCCGGGTTCACGCCATTCTCCTGTCTCAGCCTCCCGAGTAGCTGGGACTACAGGCGCCCACCACCTCGCCCGGCTAGTTTTTTGTATTTTAGTAGAGACGGGGTTTCACCATGTTAGCCAGGATGGTCTCAATCTCCTGACCTCGTGATCCGCCCGTCTCGGCCTCCCAAAGTGCTGGGATTACAGGCTTGAGCCACCGCGCCCGGCCATGAGACTCTGCTTTCTATCAAATTTTGTTTGATTTTAATTAATTAATTTTTTTTTTTTTTTTGAGAAGGAGTCGCGCTCTGTCACTCAGGCTGGAGTGCAGCAGCGTGATCTCGGCTCACTGCAAGCTCCATCTCCCGGGTTCACTCCATTCTCCTGCCTCAGCCTCCCGAGTAGCTGGGACTACAGGCGCCTGCCACCATGCTCAGCTAATTTTTGTATTTTTTTTTAGTAGAGACGGAGTTTCACTGTGTTAGCCAGGATGGTCTCGATCTCCTGACCTCGTGATCTGCCTGCCTCAACATCCCAAAGTGCTGGGATTACAGGCATGAGCCACTGCACCTGGCTGATTTTAATTAATTTAAATGTAAACAGCCACCAGTGGCTGCTGGCTGCCATTTTGGACAGAGTGGCTCTAGAGGATTGAAAGAGAATAGAAGATAATGAATTTTTTTCTTTCTTCAGTGTGACCTAATTCACTGTCTGAGCCAACGAATGGTATCTCATGAGTCAATGACAGTTATAAGTTATAAGTGTCCCACATTAGAACCAATTGTCCAGGGCAGACACATCCCAAGAGCCAGGGGAACCACGGAAAAGCTGAAGCCTAGGATGAGGTCCCATGGTCCTGCTGCTTTCTTCTGCCCAGGGGCAGGTGGTCTGGATCCTACAGGCTTGGGGACAAGAGCCACCATGTTCTTGGCCACCCCTTTCTGGCTGTTGCTGCACAGCCCTGCTTACAAGAGACCCAAGGCAGCCACACCTCACCCCATGGCCCTGGGCCTCATGAGGGTGGTGCCCAGGGAGATCAGGTGGGAGATCTGGGACTCCTTGGATTGTACCTGTGCTACAGAAGAGCCTTGAAGGAAATGTTTCAATGGAGGTGTATCCATTAACTATTGCTATGTAAAAAAGTACCCACAAACCTAACAGCTTCAAGCAACACATTTATTACCTCACAATTCCCATGGATTGGGAATCCAAGCATGGCTTAGCTGGGGCCCCTGCATTAGGGTTTCTTAGACAAGGTTACAATTTTGGTGTCAACCAGGACTATGGTCTCATCAGAGGCTCGACTGGGGAAGGATCCATTTCTAAGCCTTCTCAGGTTGCTAGCAGGATTCATTTTCTTGTGGCTGCAGGACTGAGGTGGCTGGCTTCTTGCTGTTGGCTGGATTCTGCTTTCAGCTTCAAGAGGCTACCCACAGTTCCTTGCAATGTGGTCCCCTCCCTGGGCTGTTCACAATGTGACCATGTGCCAGTAAGAGAGAAAAAGAGTAGTGAGATTGCTAGCAAGATAGATTCTTATGTAAGGTAATATAATCATGGAGGCAACATTCTGTCACCTGTGCTATATACTGTTGATGAGAAATAAGTCACAGGTCATGCCCACACTCAAGAGTAGGGAATTATGCACAGGATGTGAACACCAGAAGGCAGGAATCATGGGAGTCACTTTAGGATCTGCCTGCCACAGGAGATAAAGAGAGCAGGAATTTTCAATGGCTCTGGGCCCCAAGGGGTTTCTGGGAGACAGGGAAGGAAGAAAAAGAGGGAGAACGGAGGAGCTGAGAGTAAGAGAGATTGGGAATTGGGAGGAAGGGAAAAGAAAGACATTAAATTCCATGTGTATTTTTGATGCCCTGCTTTTGCCCAGCCTTGTACCCACAAAAGTACCAGCCCTGGATTTTTCTATGCCTAGCACAGATACTCCCAGCCTAGTGTGACATTTGCTGTGATAAGGGAGGTTGGAAAAGCTTCCTGATCCAATGTGGGGTTGGGAAAGGTATCCTGGGGGAGGCACTTTCTGTGCTGATCCCCAAGTTTGAGACAGAGCCAATGGGTGAGAAGGGAGAGTGGATTCTGGCTGGAGAGACCAGCAAGAACAAAGGCCCAGAAGTATGAAGCAGAGATGTATGTTCACACCAGGAGAGCAGAGTGATAATACAAGAGGGTGGAGGAATGGGTCATTACTTTGCCTCTTAGGAAAGTGATGTTGTATCCATTGTACAGATGGGAAGACTGAGGCTCAGAGAGGTGAAACCACTTTCTCCAGGCCACAGGACTAAGAAGGGGAGCAACCTTATTCGTAAAATGGATGTTTGAGCTCCTTATTAGCTCTCACATCCTGACTCTGAGGTCTCCTTTGTGACTCTGGATCAAAATCAAGATTAATAATAATAATAGCAATAGTATTTGTTGATCACTTTCTATGTGCTAAGTACTCTTGTAAATGCTGTACTTCAGAAGTCAGCCAGGGACCAATACAGCCCAACACCTGTTTTTAACTTTTTTTTTTTTTTTTTTTTTTTTGAGACAAAGTATTGCTCTGTCACCCAGGCTAGAATGCAGTGGTGCGATCTCAGCTCACTGACAGCTCTGCCTCCCGGGTTCATGCCACTCTCCCACCTCAGCCTCCCAAGTAGCTGGGACCACAGGCACCTGCCACCATGCCTGGCTAATTTTTTGTATTTCTAGAAGAGACGGGGTTTCACATGACCTGGCGTCAGCCAGGATGGTCTCGATCTCCTGACCTCGTGATCTGCCTGCCTCAGCCTCCCAAAGTGCTGGGACCACAAGTGTGAGCCACCGCACTGAGTCAACTTTTTTAATAGTTGAAAAAATAAAATAATAATATTGTGGTGCTGAACACAGTGGCTCACGCCTGTAGTCATGCCAGTGGTTTGAGAGGCTGAGGCAGGAGAATTGCTTGAGGCCAGGAGTTTGAGACCAGCCTAAGCAGCATAGCAAAACCCCATCTCTACAAAAAATGTAAAAATTACTGGGTGTAGTGGTGTGAACCTGTAGTCCCAGCTACTCATGAAGCCGAGGGGAGAGGATCCCTTGAGCCCAGGACTTCAAGGCTGCAGTGAGCTATGATGGCACCACTGCCCTCCAGCCTGGGTGACAGAGCAAGACCCTGTCTCTAAAAAAAAAAATAGTGCACATAAAATAAAAACAAAAGATTGTCTTTTGGAAATACCAATGTCAGCATCAACAAATAAAGTTTTCTTTCTTTTTTTTTTTTTTGAGACGGAGTCTCTCTCTGTCGCCCAGGCTGGAGTGCAGTGGCGCGATCTCGGCTCACTGCAAGCTCCACCTCCCAGGTTCACGCCATTCTCCTGCCTCAGCATCCTGAACAAATAAAGTTTTATTGGCACACAACCATACCCATTTGCTCAACTATCATCTATGGCTGCTTTCACACGACGGGCAGAGCTGACTTTCTGGCCAAAACTTTTGACTTTCTGGCCCTTTATAGAAAAAGCTTGCCAGCTCCTGCTGTCGTGTGTTCACTCCTTACAGCAGCTCCATGAGTTAGGTGCTGGGTCCTCATTTATACAGATGGGGAAACTGAGGCATACAAGCTGAAGTGGCTCAGCTAAGGTCATAGTGGATAAGTGATCAAATGGGAATTTAAACACAGGTCCGTTGGACTCCCCATGCAGTGCTCTCACTGCTGGGTCGTGCCTTCTTGCCCAGCCCTTTGGTGCTTAAGGCTAGGAGTGCCTGAGTCTAACTAACTCTTTCTCTCCCTAACCTATGATCACTCCAGAGGGCTGGGCTCTGCACTGAACCTTAGCAGAATCCCAGCATCCTTAGACCCGGAGAGGTGTGGCAGTCAGCAAAGTGCCCAAGGCAAGCTCCAAACTCTGCCCTGTCCCCTCCTCCAGGGCCCATCTGGGAAGGCAGCCAGTGAAGTGCAAATCAATTAAACAAACTCCATGCTGCCTGCCGCCCTCATATTCTGACCTCAGCCATGAGGCTGGCATTCCAGCCTGGCGGACTTGGGTCCAAGCAAAAGCACTTGTGGGCGGATCTGAGAAGGGGCTGCAGAATCAGAAATCGTACAAGGAACTCCAGCCTGGCCCCCTGGGAGCCTGTGATACTGAGTTTGCATAATCAGATCCCCCTTGGGGAACACGGTGGGGAGGTGCTGCGTGAGCAAACGCGGGGAGAGGGGGAACCTGTGCAAACAAGAGCCTGTTCTACAGAAGATGAGCTGCTCAGTGTGACGGAGAGTGTGAGGGAACAGTGGGAAAGAAGCCTATAATTTGCTTATTGTATGTGCCAATCAAGCGATAGAGGTTGCTGTGTCTTCGTTGCATCCTATCTGAGAGATTTGACACCTGAAAAGGAAGTGTCAAAATGTATGCTTTCCCTGCTGGACTCAAACCTACAGCCATCTTGTAAGGGCCTGAAGACAGAGCAGAGACACTGAGAAAAAGGGGCTTCTGGATCCAGCCATTCCTGAAGTCCATATACCCCTGGACTTTTCACTTACAACCTGGCATTTATGTATATGGTGCCTGCATGGTAATTAATAGTGGTCTTGTCAAATATTTCTTGATCTTTACCTTCTGAGACATAGAAGATTAGATTATTCTTCAGCTAATTTCATTCAACCTCTTCCCAAAGATTATGGGAGGAATGCGCTTCCCTATCCCACTGAGGCCATCCCAGCTACCTGACTTGCTTTAGTCAAGGCAATGTGAGGGAATGTTTTTTTCTCTTCCAGAGACAGGGTCTTACTTTGTTCTCCCCGGCTGGAGTACAGTGGTGTGATCATAGCTCACTGTAGCCTCGAACTCCCGGCCTCAAGTGATCCTCCCGCTTCAGCATCCCAAGTAGTTAGGAACACAGGTGCACACCACCATGCCCAGCTAATTTTTAAAAATTTTGTATAGGCCAGGCACAGTGGCTCATGTCTGTAATCCCAGCACTTTGGGAGGCCAAGGAAGGCAGATCATGAGATCAGGAGTTTGAGACCAGCCTGACCAACATGGTGAAACCCCGTCTCTACTAAAAATACAAAAATTAGCCAATTCTGCACTGAGGTCTTCAGAGTCACTGCATGTTTCTACATGACCTCTCCTGCTCCAGCCTTTAGCCCTGGGACTAAAATGCCTTGAAAAGCCACTAATCCAAGGAAGGTAAAAACACATGGACCCGACTGGACCCGATTCACAGGGTAGAACTGAGTCCAGCTGATCTGCAGATGTGAGAAGGAGAAATAAATGCTGGTCAGGCACAGTGGCTCACACGTGCAATCCTAGCACTTTGAGGAGCCAGGGTGAGAGGATTGCTTGAGGCCAGGAGTTTGAGACCAGCCTGGGAAACACAGTGAGAACTTGTCTCCGCAAGAAGATAAAAAAATTAGCCAGGTGTGGTGGCACAAGGCTGAAGTCCCAGGTAATTAGGAGTCCAAGGCAAGAGGATCACTTGAGCCTGGGAGATGAGGCTGCAGTGATCTATAATGGCACCACTGCACCCCAGCCTGGGCAACATAGCAAGACCCTGTCTCTACACATACAAAAAAAAATTTTTTTTTTTTGAGATAGAATCTCATTCTGTCGTCCAGGCTGGAGTACAGTGGCGCAATCTCAGCTCACTGCAACCTCCGCCTCCCGGGTTCAAGCGATTCTCCTGCCTCAGCCTCCTGAGTAGCTGGAATTACAGGCCCATGCTACCACGCCTGGCTAATTTTTGTATTTTTAGTGAAGACGGGGTTTCACCATGTTGGTCATGCTGGTCTCGAAATCCTGACCTTGTGATCTGCCTTCCTTGGCCTCCCAAAGTGCTGAGATTACAGGCGTGAGCCACTGTGCCTGGCCTATACAAAAATTTTAAAAATTAGCTGGGCATGGTGGTGTGAACCTGTGGTCCTAACTACTTGGGAGACTGAAGTGGGAGGATCACTTGAGACCGGGAGTTCGAGACTGCAGTGAGCTATGATCACACCACTGCACTCCAGCCTGGGGGAACAGAGTAAGACCCTGTCTCTGGAAAAGGAAAAAAGAAGTGCTTGTGGTTGTATGTCAAAGAGATTTGGTGGATGTAATAGCTACTGCTATGACATGAGCCCATTTTGGGATTGAACATCCTGGCTTCTGTGATGGGTTGAATTGAGTGGGGATGTAGGATGGGTTCTAGCCAACATGGTGAAATCCTGTCTTTACTCAAAATACAAATATTAGTTGCTAATGAAGTACCCTCCAGAACCCTATTTTCTTCTGCCACAGAAATCAACAAGTTCCAGGCAGTGACTGCTCCATCAGCCAGAGTCCGGGAGGGAAGTGATAATCTTCAAGTCCCTGGCCCAAAAGGTCACAATTGCATATACATTGTGAGTGAGAAATAAACTTTGGATGTTCTTAGCCTCTGAGACATAGGGGCTGTTTGTTACTGCAGCAAAACCAAGCCTATCCTAACAGATACAACAGGAATGGAGGCTTTTGATACCACAGAAAAAGGTGGCAGACATCCTAGGCAAAAGGTGGCATAGATCCTAGGCAAAAAGGAAGACTCTAGACCCTATCTGGGTAACATTTATCAAGCCTTTGCTGTGGTCCAGGCGCTCTGCACAGCACTTCTTTTGAGAGCTTACATGCTTACATTGAATTTGCACACCCACACTATGGGGTAAGAGCTGATTTTTTTTGAGATGGAGTCTCACTCTGTCGCCCAGGCTGGAGTACAGTGGCACGATCTCAGCTCACTGCAACCTCCGCCTCCTGGGTTCAAGTGATTCTTCTGCCTCAGCTTCCTGAGTTGCTGGGATTACAGGTGTGCACCACCATGCTCGGCTAATTTTTCTTATTTTAGTAGAAAAAAAAAAATAGCCAGGTGCAGTGGTGTACGCCTGTAATCCCCTGTAATCCCAGCTACTCTGGAGGTTGAGGCAGGAGAATTGCTTGAACCCAAGAGGCAGAGGTTGCAGTGAGCTGAGATCGAGTCATTGCACTCCAGCCTGGGTGACAGAGCAAGACTCTGTCTCAAAAAAAAAAAAAAAAAAAAAAACATGCACCTTTATTTTACGTTCCACTGAAGAAGAAAACAGCGCTGCCCGTTAAATCACAGCACAGATGCAGGAGACACAACCTAATTTAAGAGCTGTTAAAACGTGGAAATTGTGCATCTCAGAATGAAGGGAATGTGCTGTTTAATGCTTCATGACTGACTCCCCTGCTAGACCCCAAAGTCTGATGTTGAGTTCCCAGGGGTGCCTACAGCAAGGCTTAGCACATAGCAGGTGCCCAATAAATATGGGTTGGATGAGTAAATGAACTGTCTGGCCAATGCTAAGAAGATTTCAAGTGTTCCGGGCATGGTAGCTCACGCCTATAATCCCAGCACTTTGGGAGACAGAGGTGGGAGGATTGCTTGAAGCCAGGAGTTTGAGAACAGGCTGGGCAAGATAGGGAAACCCCATCTCTACATTAAAAAAGAAAAAATAGCCAGATGCAGTGGCACAAGGCTGTAGTCCCGCTACTCTGGAGGCTGAGGTGGGAGGATCGCTTGAGCCCAGGAGGGTGAGTCTGCAGTGAGCTGTGATCACACCACTGCACTCCAGCCTGGGTGACAGAGCAAGACCCTGTCTCAAAAAAACAAATAAATAAAAGGCTGGGCGCAGTGGCTCACGCCTGTAATCCCAGTACTTTGGGAGGCCGAGACGGGCAGATCACTTGAGGTCAGGATTTTGAGACCAGCCTGGCCAACATGGTGAAACCCCATCTCTACTAAAAAAAAAAAAAAAAAAAAAAATTCAAAAATTAGCTAGGTGTAGTGGTGGGTGCCTGTAATCCCAACTACTTGGGAGGCTGAGGCAGGAGAATTGCTTGAACCCAGGAGGCAGGAGCTTGCAGTGAGCCGAGATTGTGCCACTGCACTCCAGCCTGGGCGACAGAGCGAGACTCCGTCTCCAAAAAGAAAAAACATAAAAAATTTAAAAAACGTTTTCTTTTTTTTTTTGAGGCGGAGTCTCGCTCTGTCGCCCGGGCTGGAG
>NW_016812914.1:361494-366583 GCF_001698545.2 Rhinopithecus bieti | reverse complement strand
ATTACAGGCTTGAGCCACCGCGCCCGGCCTAAAAAACGTTTTCAAGTGCTATCTCATTTTATCATCGCCATCATCACATAGGGACCATCATAATTCACATTGTACAGATGGGGAAACTGAGGCCCCCAAAGGGACAGAGGCTTTTTGAAATTGACTCCCCTGTCCTGAGGTTTGTCTCCGCCCTGCAGCCTCCATCCCCCAGTTCCAAATCAGGGTGCCCCGGACATCCCAGGACCGGCTTCACCCTGACATCAAGCTCCGGCCGAGCTGCGTTGTTTGGTGAAAATCTAATCACGCCAGCCCGAATGCCGACATCGAAATGACTGCCAAGCCCTTGACTCGGGGTAATTAAGAGCATTTTGGGACGCCTTGCTTGATTAAAAGCAGATCATTCGTTGAGAATGAAAATTCAGAAGGCAGATTGCTTTTGTTGCTGCCACGATGCTATTTTAAACCCACGCAGCTCTCCAGCTAATAAAGACCCATCACTCGGTTGTCGGGGTGTTCAGGACGAACTGTCTGCAGGATTCCCCGACTGCTGTTTACCGCAGCACCACAGCCCACAGGGACCCCTGTCACGGCATCAGACCCAGCGAGGTGCAGGCTGACCTCAGTGTCACTCCCAAACCTGCTCACATCTCAAGGTTACCCCTCGTGTCTTCCTGGTCCCCGAACCAGAGAGTCAGATGTCAACCTGGTCTCTTCTTGCCCTTACCCCCTCCCCAGACTCTATCCCACCTGTCCCCAGGACCCCCTCCTGCCTGGATTCCAGTTCCAGAAAGCTCCTTTTTTTTTTTTTTTTTTTCCCCGAGACAGAGTCTCGTTCTGTCACCCAAGCCGGAGTGCAGTGGTGAGATCTTGGCTCACTGCAACCTCGACCTCCTGGGCTCAGGTGATCCTCCCACCTCAGCCTCCAGAGTAGCTGGGACCATGGGTGCATGCACCACCACGCCTCATTTTTGTACTTTTTTGTAGAGAGGGGGTTTCACTATATTGCCCAGGTTGGTCTTGAGCTCCTGGGCTCAAGTGAGCCTCTTGCCTCAGCCTCCCAAAGCGCTGGGATTACAGGTGTGAGCCACTGCACCCAGATGCCAGAAGGCTCCTTCTAACGTTTGCTCAGCCTCCCCACGCTTTGACTTCACCCAACGAACCGCTTCTTATTCTTCCAGACTCAGTCGCCTCCTCTGACCTCCAGGCTGGCCCAGAGACCCCCTGTTTTCTCTAATCACCCAGGTCGGAAGGGCCCTTTCCTGGGTCTGCCTCCTGCCTAGACTGTGAGCCATGTGTGGATGGGGTCAGGTCTGTGGTGGTCACTGATGGTTCTCCAGAGCCCAGCACAGGTTCAGGCACCAAGGAAGGGGAGGTAAATACTGATGAATGAGGGGGCCGGGTGCGGTGGCTCACACCCGTAATCCCAGCACTTTGGGAGGCCAAGGCCAGCAGATCCCTTGAGGTCAGGAGTTCAAGACCAGCCTGGCCAATATGGCGAAACCCTGTCTCTACTAAAAATACAAAAATTAGCCAGGCTTGGTGGCGTGCACCTGCAATTCCACCTACTAGGGAGACTGAGACAGGAGAATCACTTGAGCCTAGGAGGCAGAGGTTACAGTGAGCTGAGATTGCACCACTGCACTCCAGCCTGGGCGACAGAGACTCCGTTAAAAAAATAATAATAATTAAATAAAAATAAAAATACTGATGAATGAATGAATGAATGTATTGGGGTGGGAGGTACTAGAAACATGCTGGATCTCAAGGTATCGGGACCTCAAACGGCCCCTCTCTCTGCCCTGAAGCACCGCTTCTGCCAGTCTAGGTCCTGACCTGCACCCCAGCCAGGGGGAGGGACAGAGGCCTTCCTCAGAGACTCAGCCTTTAGCTCATTATTTCCCCAGCAGAGGAAGGGACAGGACAACCCCTTGGCTTGGCCCCTTCCCCACCTCAACCCCCAAAGACGCCAGTATGTCCACATCACATAGATGCAGGCATTCTGTCCGACCCCAGGAACAGATAATCCAGTGCTGGGGAGAGGATGGGGGTGGGCTCCAGGGCTGGGCTCCCTGCTCTTCAGGGGCCAGTGGCTGGGCAGGGAGTTGGAAGACACAGAAGGCCCTGGAGGCCAAGGGAAAGGATTCCAGCAGAAGAGGTTGGGGAGGGCTGCAGTGGGAAGTCCCTCCTGTAGTCTAACCTCGGGCCAGGGAGTGACGTAACACAGCGGTTCTCCCTGTGGGTGATTCTGCCCCCCAGGGGACACTTGACCATGTCTGGGAGTATTTGTGCTTATCACCTCTCAGGAATGGAGGTGTGCTGCTGGTGTCCAGTGGGTGGAGTCCAGTGATGCACAACCTAAAATGCACAGGACACTCCCCGCCTCAGAGGGTAACGCAGCCCCAGATATCAGCTATGCCATCCGGAAGCGGTGGCTCACGCCTGTAATCCCAACACTTTGGGAGGCTGAGGCGGGAGGATGGCTTCAGCCCAGGAATTTGCGACCAGCCTGGGTAACATGGTGAAACCACCTCTCTACCAAAAAACAAAAAATACAAAAAATTAGCTGGGTGAGATGGTGCGTGCCTGTGGTCCCAGCTACTCGGGAGGCTGAGGCAGGAGAGTTGCTTGAACCCAGGAGGTGGAGGTTGCCGTGAGTGAGATGGGGCCACTGCACTCCAGCCTGGGCCGCAGAGTGAGCCTCCTTCTCAAAAAGAAAAAAGGCCGAAGAGGAGAGCATCTAATGTCAGCTACCACTTAGGGACACCCACTCTGTCCCAGGCTTTTCCGGGGGGTGCTTGACCAGCCTAACTTCCCGTGAGGTGGGCACGAACATCATCCCATTTTCCAGATGTGGAAAACTGAGGACCACAGCAGCAAAGCCACGTCCCCAAGGTCGCACACTGTGTTTGAAGGTCAGCCACACGGGAGCAAGAATTTTGTTTCTGGCTAATTCACTGCTGGGTCCTTGGATCAGGCCTGGCACATAGTAGGTGCTCAGGAAACACTGAATGAATGAATGAATGAATGAATGAATGAATGAATGGCAGAGCTGGGATTCAGACCCAAGCTGGTGGATGCCAGAGTCCCCCACTCACAGCCCTGGGCTCAGGGTGGGAGGAACTTCTGCTGCCCCTTGCATCCCTGCAACCCCCTGGACCTCTGAGCCCCACGGACCAGGCGCTGTCAGGATCCTGGAGGCCACAGCTGATGTTTAAAGTCCTTATTGTGGTTCCTGAAAAAGGAGCAGGTGTTGGCAGCTTGGCTTTGCCGAGGAGGCCCCACGGCCGGTGCCTTTGTCCCCGGAGCTGGTAGAATCCTCTGCTCAGCCCCTCCATTCAACCCACTCAATTCCACATTCCACTTCCCCCCTCCCCGTCCACATTCTTCGCCTGCAAATCCCCCCATTCTGAGCAGCCGGGGCCCAAAAGGCAGGCATCTTTGTTCGTCTTTTCTTGTCCTCCTCTGCCCGTTAATCTAATCGCTTCCTCTCTGAGATGCGGGAGGAAGGAGAAGGGAGGGAGGAAAATAAACAAATACCGAGGGGAAAAGAAAAGATTCGCCGAGGTGTCCACTGAAGGGGATTTTCGCCTGCCACTTTGAGATATTAACAAAGGCCGGCGGGGCGCGAGGGGAGGCTTGCGGCAGGGAAGTTGGGCACTGGGCGGGTGGATCTGGCTCCCGGCACTGCATTGAGATATTCAGAAAAACAAATTCATCTGGCCTGTCTTCCTGACGGTTTGACTGCCAGACACTGGTGAGTCCAGGCCAGGGGAGACAGCCCTCAGCCATGCCGAGCCGAAGAGTTTGGGAAGGAAGGCAGGGACCAATGGGGCCCATTTCCCTCTCTCTCCCCGACTTGCTGTGTGACCTTGAAGGATCTGCCTGCTGTCTCTGTGCCTTGTCACTAAGAAGCGGCCCTTTATGTCCCCACTTTGGAGGGATGGAGGATTCAGGGGTGCTCAGAGAGTGAAAGGTGTTTGCACAAGTTTACCCAGTGCTGCCAAAGCAAACTCCTGGTTTAGGGCCCCTTCCCAGGACCAGGGAGGAGGGGAGAGGGCTAGGGGCTGGTCAGAGGGTCCAGATGGAGCTCAAAAGCCGTCAACCCAATGTCGTCCCACAGGGATTCCCAGGTGACTGTAGGAGCCTCTTCTGTCTGAGTCCTCAGCCTTTTCTGTATAGTAATATCTTTTTATCTTTTCTTTTGTTTTTGAGATGGAGTCACCCTCTGTCACCCAGGCTGGAATGCAGTGGCGTGATCTCGGCTCATTGCAACCTCTGTCTCTTGGGTTCCAGCGATTCTCCTGCCTCAGCCTCCTGAGTAACTGGGATTACAGGCGCCCGCCACCACGCCCAGCTAATTTTTGTACTTTTAGTAGAGATGGAGTTTTTGCCATATTGGCCAGGCTGGTCTCAAACTCCTGGCCTCAAGTGATCTGCCTGCCTCGGCCTCCCAAAGTGCTGGGATTATAGGCGTGAGCCACCATGTCCGGCCAAGACCCTATTTCTTAAAAAAAAAAAAAAAAAAAAATTGGCGGGTGTGGTGGTGTGTGCCTGTGTTACCAGCTACTCAGGAGGCTGAGATGGGAGGATCGCTTGAGCCTGGGAGGTTGAGACTGCAGTGAGCTGTGATCATGCTACCGCACTCCAGCCTAGGCAACAGACTGAGACCTTGTCTCTATTAAAAAAAAAAAAATAGATGATGGCCAGGAACAGTAGCTCACTCCTGTAATACCAGCACTTTGGGAGGTCGATGCGGGCAGATGCCTTGTGATCAGGAGTTTGAGACCAGCCTGGCCAATATAGTACAACCCCGTCTCTACTAAAAATACAAAAAAAATTAGCTGAGCGTGGTGGTAGGCACCTGTAATCCCAGCTACTTGGGAGGCTGAGGCAGGAGAACGGCTTGAACCCCAGAGGTGGAGGTTGCAGTGAGTCGAGATCGCGCCACTGCATTCCAGACTGGATGACAGAGTGAGACTGTCTCAAAAAAAAAAAAAAAAATAGAAGAAGAAAGAAAAGAAAGAAAAGAGGAAAGGAAAGGAAAGGGAAAAGGGAAGGGAAAAGGGAAGGGAAAAGGGAAGGGAAAAGGGAAGGGAAA